>NW_023646018.1:5000-35988 GCF_015228065.2 Penaeus monodon
TATTTTCGTTATCATCTCATTATCATCATTATCATCATCATTATCATCATATTGCAATTATTATAATCATTATTGCAATTATATAACATTAATGCAATTATTATCATTATTATTACAATTATTGCAGTATAATGAGTTTTTTACAGTTCATACTAATAATCCAACGACAATAAATATAGGCAATAACAATAATAATACCAATAATAACCCCCGTTTTTTGTTTTTTTTTGGTTTTTTTTATAATCATTATTTATATCATTATTTTTAATTTTAATCGTTTATTACTGTAATTATTACCGTTATAATAATTGATTTTCAATTTACTACCAGTAGAAATATAATAATGATAATAATACAATAATCAATATTTAATAACAATATTATAACAATTATTATCATAATTACTCTTATTATTATTATTATTTGTTATTATTACAGTTATATATATTTTTTGGGCAATAATCTAATAATTAAAGTATAAAAATAATAATACATATTATAATAATAATAATAATGAAATATAATGAATAATAGTTAATAATATTATAATCATCAATGGTTCCGAATTCCTCTTTATTCTCACTTTTATTCATCATTATTGTCATGATTAATAGAATTTTGGTAATTATTTCATTTTACCCTAATACTTGCAGAATCATCAATGACATGGACAACGCAATTTGCGTCCTACTTTAAAAGGCTATATGTCGCTAGATTTTGCCCTTTTTCGACTTTTGGGTATTTTTTTCTTTTACCTTTTTTTATTATATATGTAAACAATTCCTTTTATTATCATCATTATTATCATGATTAGTCATCATTATTATCGTTTCATCATCATTATCATATTTATCATCATCCATTAACATCATTATTGCAATTATTTCATCATTATGCAATTATTATCATTATTATGTGCAATTATTGCAGTATAATATATATTTTTACCTCTATACTAAAACAACTACAATCATATAGTAAGAACAATAATATAAACATAATAACGTTTTTATAATCATATTTATACATTATTTTAATTATATCGTTATTACTGGATTCTTACTGTTATAATAATTATTTTACAATGTAATACTACCAGTAAAAATAATGATAATGAATAATATAATAATAATAATATTAATAACAATATGATACAATTAGTATATTATAATTATACTTTATTATTATTATTATTGTTATTATTAGTTATAATATATTTTTGGCACTAATATAATAATTAAAGTACTAATAATAATACTAATAATACTAATGAGTAATGATAATAGTAATAATATTAATAATAATCAAATGTTACCAATTCTCTTTATTCTCACTTATCATCATGATTGTCATGATTCATAGAATCCTGGTAATTATTATCATTATACCCTCATAATGCCAGAGATCATCAAATGAATGGGAAAAACGTCCATTTTTGGAGTCTACTCTCAAAAGCTATATTTCGCTGATTTTGCCGCTTTTTTCGAACTTTTGGATTTTTTTTGCATTTGTGTGACCTTTTTTTTTAAATATATATAGACACATTCCTGTTATTTTCATCATTATTATACTGATTATCATCATTATTATCTTTATATCATCATGTCACATTATTTGCAATTTTATCATCATTATTGCCATTATTATCATCATTATTGCATTATATCATCATTATTTGCATTATTTCATTATTATTACAATATTGCAGTTATACTATATTTTTTACATCTATACTAATATCAACTACATAATAAATATCAATAACAAAATCATAACAATAATAACGTTTTTATAAATCTTTATTTATATCATATTTTAATTAATATCGTTTATTACTGTACTTATTCCGTTATAATAATTATTTTTACAATTATCTACAGTAAAATAATAATAATGATAATAATAACAATAATAATATTAATACAATATTATAACAATTCGTATTATCATAATTACTCTTATTATTAATTATATTGTTTATTATTACAGTTTATAATATATTTTTTGGCATATATCATAATTAAAGTAATACTAATAATATAATAATAATAATAATATAATATATGATAATAATAATGATAATAGTAAATAATATTAATAATCATCAATGTTAACCCAAATTCTCTTTATTCTCACTTTTATCATCATTATTGTCATGATTAATAGAATTTTGGTAATTTTTTAATCATTATTACCCTAATACTTGGCACAGAATCATCAAATGAATGGAAAAAACGTCAATTTGAGTCTACTTTCAAAAGGCTATATTTCGCTAGATTTTTGCGGCTGTTTCGACTTTGGGATTTTTTTCTTTCCTTTTTTTATTATATATGTAACACAATTCCTGTTATTATCATCATTATTATCTGATTATCATCATTATTACGTTATCCATCATCATTATCATATTTATCATCATCATTATCATCATTATTGCTAATTATTAATCATAATTATTGGCATTATTAATCATTATTATTGCAATATTGCAGTATAATATATTATTTTTACATCTATACTATAAACAACTACAATAATAATAGTAATAACAATAATAATAACAATTTAACGTTTTTATAATCATTATTATACATTTATTTTAATAATATCGTTTATTACATGTAATTATTCAATGTTATAATAATTCTTTTTACATATACGACCACTAAAAATAATGATAATGATAATAATAATAATATAATATTAATAACATATTCTAGCAATTATATTTATTATAATTATACTTGTATTATTATTATTGTTTTATTAGTTTATAATATATTTTTGGCACTAATACTAATAATTGAAGTATAATAATAATAATACTAATAATAAATAATAATAATAATAATGATAATGATAATAGTAATAAGTAGTAATCATCATCAAATGTTATCCAAATTCTCTTTATTCTCACTTTTTAATCTCATTATTTGTATGATTAATTAGAATCTGTAATTATTATCATTATTACATAATAATTGCCAAATCATCAAATGAATGGAAAAACTTCATTTTGGAGTCTGACTCTCAAAAGACTATATTTCGCTAGATTTTGCCGCTTTTTTCGACTTTTGGGATTTTTTTCTTTTACCTTTTATATATAATATGGACACAATTTTTCCTGTTATTTATGCATCATTATTATCATGATTATCATACATTCTTATCGTTATTATCATCATTATCATCATTATTGCAATTATTTTATCACATATTAAAATTTTTATCGTTATTATTGATTATATTGCAGTTATACATAGATATTTTTACCATCTATACTAATACCACTACATATAAAAGTAATAACATAATAATAACAATAATTAACCGTTTTTTATAATAATTATTTATATCCATTATTTTTAATAATATCGTTATTAATTATTACTGTTATAATAATGATTTTTACAATGATACTGCCATTAAATAATAACAATAGTACCATATAAACCATAATAAATTCATAACAATATTATAACAATTTCGTATTATTTATAATTGACTTATACTTATTATTGTTTATTATTACAGTTATCAAATATATTTTTTTGGCAAAAATACATAATTAAGTAACAATAATATAATAATAATAATAATAACTATATCATAATAATAAAATAATCATAATAATAATAATACTAAGATAATGTTATAAAATAATGATAATATTAAATAATATTATCATCTCAAATGTTATCCAATTCTCTTTATTCTCCTTTATCACATTATATTTCATGTTAATAAATTCTGTAATTATTATCATTATTACCCTAATAACTGCCAGAAAATCTCAAATGATTGGAAAAAACGTCATTTTGTGGAGTCTACTCTCAAAAGGCATCTTTCGATAGATTTTGCCGCTTTTGCGCTTTTGGGATTTTTTTTTCTCTTCTTTTTTTATTATGTATGGACACACTTCCTGTTATTATCATCATTTATTAGCAAGTTATCATCATTATTGTCGTATCATCATCATTATCACATCATTATCATCATTATTGCAATTTATTATCAGCAATTATTGCAATTATTATCATTATTTTGCAAATTTTGCAGTTTAATATATATTTTTACATCTAGACTAATACAACTACAATAATATAGTAAATACAATAAAATAACAATAATAACGTTTTTATAATCATTATTTTATATTATTATTTTTAATTCATCTCATGATTACTGTAATTATTCTTTATAATAAATTATTCTTACATTATACTACCAGTACAAATAATAATACTTAGATAATAACAATAATAATATCATAACAATATTATAACAAATTCGTATTACTATAATTAACTTATTATTTTTATTTAGTGCTATTATTCATTATATATAATTTTTGGCATATACTAATAATTAAAGTAATATATTAATAATAATCATAATAATAATAATAATACTAATATACTAATGATATAATGATACATAATATAAATGATGATAGTATAATATTAATATCATCAAATTTTATCCAAATTCTCTTTTTTGCACTTTTATCATCATTTTGTCCATGATTAATAGAATTCTGGTAACATTTATCATTTATTACCCTAATATTTGCCTGATCAGCAAATAATGGAAAAAAACGTCCATTTTGGATCTACTCTCAAAAGGCTATATTTCGCTAGCTTTTTGCCAGTCTTTTTCGCTCTCTGGATTATTTTTCTTTTACCTTTTTTTTATCTATAGGTGGACATAATGCCTGTTCTTAATCATTATTATCATGATTACATCATTATTATCGGTACATCATCATTATCTTATTCTTACAATTATTACTCATTATTGCAAATTATTATCATTATGATTGCAATTATTGCAGTTATATATGTATTTTTACATATATACTATAACAACTATATAATAATAATATTAATAATATAATAATAAAATTAATAACGTTTTTATAATCACTATTTATCTCATTATTTTAATTTAAATTCGTTATTACTGTAATTAATCATTGTTATAATAATTTATTTTTATAATTATACTACGTACAAATAATAATAATGATAATAATACAATAATAATATTATGACAATATTATTAAATTCATATTATTATAAATTATACTTATTATTATTATTATTGTTATTATTACAGTGATAATATATTTTTTGGTAATAATCTAAGATTAAATAATAATAATACTAATAATAATAATATAATTATAATGATAATGATAATATATAATAATAATAATACTTAAATAATGATATAATAATGATAATAGTAATAATATCAGCAATCATCAATATTATCCATATTCTCTATTCTCACTTTTTATCATCATTATGTCATGATTAATAGAATTCTGGTAATTATTATCATTATTAACCCTAATAATTGCCAGAAATTATCCAATGCATGGAAAAAACGTCAATTTTTAGTTCTACTCCAAAAGCTATATTTTTCGCTAGCTTCCCGCTTTTTTCGACTTTTCGGATTTTTTTCTTTAACCTTTTTATTATATATTGACACAATCCCTTATTATCATCATTATTATTATGATTATTAAAAAATTCATTATTATTCGTTGTCTCATCATTATCATCATTTCCTCATTATCATCTTCATTATCATCATTATTTGCAATTATTATAATCATTATTGCAATTATGAATCATTATTATTGCAATTATTGCAGTTTTATATATATATTTTTAAACCTCTATACTAATAACAACTACAATATATAGTAATAACAATAATAATAACAATAATAACGTTTTTATATCATTATTTATATCATTATTTTATTAAATCGTTATTACTGTAATTATTACTGTTATATATATTATTTTTACAATTATACTACAGTAAAATAATAATAATATAATAATAAATAATAATATCATAACAATATTATAACAATTCGTATGATTATATTATACTTATTATAGTATTATTGTTATTAGTACAGTTATAATATATTTTGTTTGGCAATAATACTAATAATTAAGTAATATAATAATAATGATAAGAATATAACAATAATAATAATAATAATAATAATGATATAATGATAATAATAATGATAATAATAATATATTAATTGACCATCAAATGTTATCCAAATTCTCTTTATTCTCCAGACTTTATCATCATTATTGTCTGATAATAGAATTCTGGTAATTATTATCATTATTACCTAATATATCCAGAATCCTCAAATGAATGGAAAAACGTCATTTTCAGTCTACTCCAAAGGATAATTTCACTAGATTTTGCCGCCTTTTCGACTTTTGTGATTTTTTTTCTTTCTCAACCTTTTTTTTTTTTATTATATATGGACACAATTCCTGTTTAATTTATCATCAGTATTCTCATGATTATCATCATTGTTATCGTTATCATCATCATTATCATCAGTTATCATCATCATTATCTTCATTATTGGCATTATTATCAGCAATTATTGCAATTACTGCAGTTATATAGATATTTTTTTACTATCTATACTAATAACAACTACAATAATAATAGTATAACACTAATATAACAATAATACCGTTTTTATAATCATTATTTATATCATTATTTTAATGATATCGTTATTAACTTTAATTTATTACTCTTAATAATATAAATTTTACAATTATACTACAGAAAAAAAATAATATGATAATAATAACAATAATAATATTAATACCAATAGTATAACAATTAAGCATTATATAATTCTACTTTATTATTATTATTATTTTTATTATTACAGTTATAATCTATTTTTTGGCAATACTAATGATAATTAAAGGAATAATAATATACAGATAATAATAAAATAATATATAATAATACTAATAACAATACTAATGATGATAATTATAACAATGATAATAATAGTAATAATTTGAATATCATCAATGTTATCAAATACTCTTTATTCCACTTTTTATCATCATTATTGTCATTCAATTAATAGAATTCTAATAATTATTATCATTATTACCTAATAATTGCCAGATTCCTCAAAAGAATGGAAACAACGTCATTCTGGAGTCTACTCTCAAAGGTATATTTCGCTAGATTTTGTCCGCTTTTTTTACTTTTGGGATGTTTTTCTTTTACCTTTTTTATATAATTGGACAGAATTCCTGTATTTTTATCATCATTATTATCATGAATTATCATGAAAAAAAGAACATTATTATCGTTATCATTATCATTAATCACATTATCATCAATTGTCATCATCATTATCATCATTATTGCAATATTATCACTATTATTGCATTTATGCAGTTTACACTATAATATTTTTACATCTATACTAATAACAACTACAATAATAACATATAACAATATAATAACAATAATAACGTTTTTTATAATACTTATTTATAACATTTATTTAATTAATATCCGTTATTACTGTAATTATTACTGTTATAAGATAATCATTTTTAACAATATAACCACCATGTAAAAGTAATAATAATTATAATATAACAATAATAATATTAATACCAATATTATAACAATTATGATTATTAATTATTATTATTCCAGTTATAATATTATTTTTTTGGCAATAATCACATACTAATTAAAGTACTAATAATACTATATAATAATAATAATCATAAAAATAAGATAAATATTAATAATATTTAATGATAATCATGATAATAATAATGATAATAGTAATAATATTGAATACCCCCCCCCCCCCCCCAATCTCAAATGTTATCCAAATTCTCTTTATCTTCACTTTTATCATTATTATTGTCATGATTAACAGAATTCTGGTATTATAATCATTATTACCTTAATAATTGGCCGAATCATCAAATGAATGGAAAAAAACATCTTTTTGGAGGCTAATCTCAAAAGAACATTTTTCCTAGATTTTGCCCTTTTTCGCTTTTGAGATTTTTTTCTTTTACCTTTTTTACTATAATATGACACAAATTCCTGTCATTATACATCATTATTATCATGATTATCATCATTATTATCGTTATAATCAATCATTATCATCATTATTGGGCAATTATTATCATCATTATTGCAATTGTTATCATTATTATTGCAATTATTGACGTTTAATATATATTTGTAAATCTATAATAATAACAACTACAATAATAACTAGTAATAACGTAATAATAACAATAAATAACATTTTTATAATCATTATTTATATCATTATTTTAAGTAATATCGTTGTTACTGTAATTATTAACTGTTTATAATATTTATTTTTACAATTATACTACCACTCAAATAATAATATGATAGAAATAACAATACATAATATAATAACATATTATAACATTAGTATTTTATAATTATACTATTATTATATTATTGTTATTTTACAGTTATAATATATTTTTTGGCAATATACTATATTAAAGTAATATAATAATAATAATAAATAATATAATAATAATAAGATAATGATACTACTAATAATAATATGATACTAAGATAATAGTAATAATATTAATATCATCCAATGTTATCCAAATTTCTCTTTCATGTCTCACTTTTATCATCAGTATTGTCATGATTATAGAATGCTTTTGTAATATATCATTATTACCCTAATAATTGCTAAGAATCATCAAATAATGGAAAAAACGTCATTTTGGAGTCTACTCTCAAACGTTTATATTTCGCTAGTTTTGCGCTTTTTCGACTCCTGATTTTTTTTCTTTTACCTTTTTTATTATATATGACACATTCCTGTTCTTATCATCATTATTTCATGATTCCATCATTTTATCGTTATCCATCATCATTATCGTATTTATCATCATTATCGTGTATTATTGCAATTATTTATCACATTATTGCAATTAATATCATTATTATTGCAATTATTGCAGTTATACTATATATTATTACATCTATACTGATAACACATCAATAATTAGTAATAATAATAATAATAACAATATACGTTTTTATAATAATTATTTATATCATTATATACTAATATCGTTATTACTGTAATTATTACTGTTATAATATTATTTTTAACAATTTACTACCATAAAAAATATAATACTGATACTATACAATAATAATATGTATAACAATATTAATAACAATTACTATTATTATATTATGCCTATTATATTATTATTGTTATGATTACAGTTAGTAATATATTTTTTGGCAATAATACTAATAATTAAAGTAATATAATAATAATATAATAATAATAAATAATAAGAATAAAATAATAATAATAGTATAATGATATAAATAATGATTATAGTAATAATATTAATAATCATCAAATGTTAATCCAAATTCTCGTTATTCTCACTTTTTATCATCATTATTGTCGTGATTAATAGAATTCTAGTAATTATTATCATTATATACCCTAATCTTGGCCAGAATCATCAAATGAATGGTAAAAACGTCAATTTGGAACTTCTCTCAAGCTATATTTCGCTAGATTTTGCCGCTTTTTCGACTTTTGGGATTTTTTCTTTTAACCTTTTTTTTTTTAGATGATATATGGACACAATATTATCATGATCATCATTTAATTATCGTTATCCTCATCATTATCATCATCATTACTCATTATTATTGCAATTATTACCATCATTATGCATATTAATATCATCATTATTGTCAATTATTATCATTATTATTGCTTATTGGAGTTATAATATTATTTTTAACAACTATATAATAAACACCTACAATATAATAATAATAACAATTATGATAATAATAATAGCGGTTTTTATATAATTTTCTATATCATAATTTAATTAATTCGTATTACTGTAATTATTACTGGTTATAATAATTATTTTTACGAATTATGCTACCAGTAAATATAATAATGATAATAATAACAATAATAAATAGTACTAATAATATTATAACAATTATTATTAATATTATTATGCTTTATTATTATTTATCATTATTATTACATTTTTATACATTTTTGGCAATAATACTGATAATTAAAGTAATAATAATAATAATAATAAAATAAATAATAATATAATAATAATATTAATATAATAATCATAATAATAATAAGAATATAATGATAATAAATTAATGATAATACATGATAATAATGATAATAATAATGATTAATAGTAATAATATTAATATCATCAAATGTTATCCAAATTCCTCTTTATTCTCATTTTTATCATCAGTATTGCCATGATTAATAGAATTCTGGTAATTATTGTCAGTTTACGCTAATATTGCCAGAAATCATCATTATACCGTATCATCATTATCATTATTATCATCATCATTATCATCATTATTGCAATTATTATAATCATTATTGCAATTTATTATCATTATTATTGCAATTATTGCAGTTATGATAATATTTTTACATCTATACTAATAAGAACTACTATAATAATAATAATATAATAATAATAACAATAGTAACGTTTTTATAATCTTATTTATATCATTATTTATTTTAATTAATATCGTTATGACTGTAATTATTCCTATTATAATAAGTATTTTTACATTATAACTACCAGTAAAAATATAATATGATAATAATAACAAATAATAATATTAATAACCTATTATAACAATTCTATATTATAATTATATTTATTATTATTATTAATTATTACAGTTATAATATATTTTTTGGCAATAATACTATATTAAAGTAATAATAATACTAAAATAAAATGATAATAATAATATAATAATAATATAATAATAATAATGATAATAATAATAATAATAATGATAATAGTAATAAAGTAATAATTACAAATGTTATCCAAATTATCTTTATTCTCCTTTTATCCTCGTTATGTCTTGATTAATAGAATTCTTGGTAATTATTATCATTATTACCTCTAATAATTGCAAGAAGTATCAAATGAATGGAAAAAACGTCATTGTGTAGTCTGCTCTCAAAAGGCTATATTTAGCTAGATTTTGCCGCTTTTTCGACTTTGGGATTTTTTTTTCTTACCCTTTTAATATTATACAATTCCTGTTATTAATCCTCATTATTATCATAATTAATCATCATTTATTAGCGTTATCAATCATCCATTTCATCACTATCATCATTTCATCATCATTATCATCATTATTCAAATTATTATACATCATTATTGCATTTATTATCATTATTATTCAATTATTTCAGCTATATATATATTTTTACATCTATACTATAACACTAAATAATAATGTAATAACAATGATCATTACAATAATAACGCTTTTATAATCGTTATTTTATCAATATTTTCATTATATCGTTTTATGTAATTATTACTGTTATAATAATTATTTTTACAATTATACATGACAGTAAAAATATAAAAATGATAATAATTACAATAATAGATAATAACATTTATTATAACAATTCGTATTATTATATTTAAATACTTATTATTATATTATTGGTTATATTACAGTTTATAAACTAATTTTTTTGGCAATAATACTAATTTTAAAGTACTAATACTAATAATAATAATAATAATAGTATATAATAATAATAATAATAATAAGATAATAATTTATAATAATAATGATAATAGTAATAATATTAATAACCTCAAATGTTCTCCAAATTCTCTTTATTCTCACTTTCATCATCTTTAGTTCATGATTAATAGATGCTGGTAATTATTATTTAGTTATTAACCCTAATAATTGGCTTAGAATATCAATGAATGGAAAAAAACGTATTTTGGAGTCTACTCTCAAAGGCTATATGTCGCTAGATTTTGCCGCTTTTTCGACTTTTGGGATTTTTTTCTTTACCTTTTTTTTTAATTATATATGGACCAATTCCTGTTATTATCATCATTATTATCATGAGTATCATCAGTATTATCGTTATCATCATCATTCATCATTATCATCATCATTAAATCATATTGCAATTATTATCATCATTATTGCAATTATTATTCATATTATTGGCAATTATTGCAGTTATATATATATGTTTATACTATAACTAATTACACATACAATAATACGTAGTAATAACAATAATAAAACAATACTACGGTTTTATAATCACTATTTTTATATCATATTTTAAATTATATCGTTATTACTGTAATTATTACTGTTATAATCTTTATTTTTTACAATTATACTACCAATAAAAATACGATAATGATAATATATCAATAATAATATTGATACAATATCATAACAATTAGTATTATTATGATTATACTTATCATTATTATTGTTGTTTATTCTTACAGTTTTATGATATGTTTTTTGGCAAAATACGATTAATTAAAGTAATAGTAATATAATAATATTATTATTAATAATAATGATAATAATAATAAGAACAATGATATAATATGATAAATAATCATGATAATAGCAATAATATAATAATAATCAAATGTTTATCCAATTCCCTTTATTCTCACTTTATCACCATTATTGTCATGATAATAGATTCGTTATTATATCATTAATTAACCTAATACTTGCCAGATCATCAGAATGGAAAAATCGTCCGTTTTTCGGGGGGGGGGGGGGGGGGGTTTAACTTTTCAAACGCTATATTTCGCTAGATTTTTCCGCTTGTTTCGGGACTTTTTAAAATTAATATCGTTATTACTCTAACAATTACTGTTATCATAATTACTTTACAATTATACTATCAGTAAAAATATAATATGCTCATAATAAAATAATGATATTAATACCAGTATTATAAGAATTAGTATAATATCATTATACGTGTTATTATTATTATGTGTATTATTACTCTTATAATATATTTTTTGGACAATAATACTAAGAATTTAAAGTAATAATAATAATTATCATAATGATAATAATATTAATATAATAATAATAATAATAATAATAATAATAAATAATAATGATAAATAATGATAATAATAATGATAATAGTAATATATTAATAATCATCAAATGTTATCCAATTCCTCTTATTCTCACTTTTATCATCATTATTGTCATATTCAGAATTCCTGGTATTAATTATCATTATTACACTAATAATTGTCAGATCATCTAAATGATGGAAAAAAAACGTCATTTTGGAGTTTACTCTGAAAAGGCCTATATTTCGCCAGATTTTGCCGCGTTTTCGACTTTGGGATTTTTTTCTTTTACCTTTTTATTATATATGGACACAATTCCTGTTATAATCATCATTATTATCATGTTATCATTATTTATTATCGTTATCATCATCATATCAATCATTATCATCATCATTATCATTACATTGCAATTATTATACATTATTTATTGCAATTAGTGCAGTTATAATATATATTGTTACATCTAATACTAATAACACCTACAATAATAATATAATAGCAATAATAATATCATAATACGTTTTTTACAATCTTATTTATGTAATTATTATAATTAATATCGTTAATTACTGGTAAATTTATTACTGTTATAATAATTAATTTTTACAATATACACAGTAAAAAAATAATAATGTAATAATAACATAATAAATTATAACACATATTTTAACAATTAGTATTTTATAATTTGCTTATTTTATCATTATTAATTCATTACAGGTTATAATAGCTTTTTGCACTAATACTACTATTAAAGTTAATAATAGTAATAATAATAATAATAATATATAATAATATAGTAATATGATAATAGCTAATGATAATAATCATAATAATAATATAATAATAATAATAATTAATAATAATAATAATGAATAATAGGTAAATAATTATTAATATCATCAATGTTATCTAATTCTATTTATTCTTACTTTTATCATCATTATTGTCATGATTAATAGAATTCTGGTTTTATTATCATTATTACCCTAATGATTGCCAGAATCATGAATGAATGGAAAAAACGTCATTTTTGGGAGTCTCCTCTCAAAAGGGCTATTTTCGCTATGATTTGCCGCTTTTTTGGGAAATTTTGGATTTTTTTTATTGTTTAAAAAACTTTTTTTATTAGTATGGACACAATTCCTGTTATTTATCATCATTTTAATCATGATTATCTCAGTATTATCGTTATCCATCATCATTATCATCATTATCTCATCATTATCAGCATGATTGCAATTATATCATCATTATTGCATTATTATCATCAGTATTTCAATTATTATCACAATTATTGCAATTAATTATCATTATTATTGCAATTATTGTAGTATAATATTATTTTTACATCTATACTAATAACACTACAATGATATAGTAATAACAATAAAAACAATATAACGTTTTTATAATCATTATTTATATCATTTATTTTAATTATATCGTTATTATACCGTAATTATTACTGTTATAACAATTATTTTTTTTTAACTTAATGGCTACCAGTAAAAATAATAATATGATAATAATGACAATAATAATATTAAATACCAATATTATAACAATTAGTATTATTATATGATACTTATCATTAGTATTATTGTTATTATTACAGTTTTATAATATATTTTTTGGCACTATACTATTAATTAAAGTAATAATAATAATAATAATAATAAAATAATAATAATATAATATGATACTAATAATGGTGATAATAGTAAATAATATTAATAATCATCAAATGTTATCGAAATTCTCTTTATTCCTCACTTTTATCATCATTATTGTCATGATTAATAGACTTCTGGTAATTATTATCATTTTACCCTAATAATTGCCAAGAATTATCAATGAAAGGAAAAAAACGTCATTTTTGGAGTCTACTCTCAAACGCTATATTCGCCTAGATTAGCCGCTTTTTCGCTTTTGGGATTTTTTTTCTTTTACCTTTTTTATATATATGGACAGAATTCTTTATATCATCATTATTATCATTATTATCTCATTTATCGTTTATCATCATCATTATCATCATTCTCATAATCATCATTATTGGCAATTATTATCATCATTATTGCCAATTATTATTCATCATTATTGCAATTATTATCATTAATTATTTGCATTATTGCTAGTTATACTATATATTCTTTACATCTATACTAATCACAACTACAATATAAATAGTATATAACAATAATATAGAAGAATAATCGTTTTTTATAAGCATTATTTATATCATTATTTTAATTTAATATCGTTATTACTGTAATTATTACTGTTATAATAATTACTTTTAAACAATTAACTACCAGTAAAAGTAATAAAATGATAATATAACAATAATTATATTAATAACATATTTAAAATCAGTATATATAATTATACTTATTATATTATTCTTGTTATTATTACAGTTATTAATATATTTTTTGGCAATAATACACTAATTAAAGTAAAATAATAATATAATAAAAATAATAATCATAATGATAATAAATGATAATAATCAGATAATATAATATATCAATAATCATCCAATGTTATCCAAATTCCTTTATTCTCATTTTTATCTCATTATCTGTCAATGGTTAATAGAATTTTCTGGAATTAAAAAAACGTCATTTTGAGTCTACACTCAAAAGGCTATATTTCGCTAGATTTTGCCGCTTTTTCTACTTTTGGGATTTTTTTTCTTTTACCTTTTTTTATTATATATGGGACACGAATTCCTGTTCTTACATCATTATATCATGATTAGCATCATTATTATCGTCATCATCATCATTATCCAATCATTATTTGAAATTATATCATCATATTGATTATTATCATGTATTATTGCATTATTGCATATAATGGATACTAATAACAACTACAATAAATATAGTAATAACAATATATAACAATAATAACGTTTTATAATAATTATTTATATCATTTTTTCATTATATCGTTATTACTGTATGATTACCGGTTATAATAATTTTTGTAATATACTACCAGTAAATAATATGATACTAATTCACTATAATAATATCAATACATATTATAACAATTAGTATTATTATAATTATACCTTATTATTATTATTAATTTGTTATTATGTACAGTTATAATAAATTTTTTGGCAATAAATACTAATGATTCAGTAATAATAATAATAATAATACTAATATAATAATAATAAATAATAACATAATAATAAAATAATAATAATAATAATGATATAATAATAATAATAGTATAATCATAATAATAATGATAATATAATAATATTAATAATCATCAAATGTTCTCCAAATTCTCTTTATTACTCACTTTTATCATCATTATTGTCATATCTAATGAATTCTGTAATTATTTTCATTGTTATCTAATAATTGTTTAAAATCATCAAATGAAATGGAACAAACGTTATTTGGAGTCTACTCTCACACGCTATATTTCGCTAGTTTTGCCACTTTTCGACTTTGGGATTTTTTTTTTCTTGTTACCTTTTTATTATATATGGACACATTTCCTGTTATTATCATCATTTTATCATGATTATCATCATTATTATCCGTTATATCATCATTATCACATTATTGCAATTATTATCATCATTATTGCAATTATCATTATTATTGCATTAATTGCAGTTATAAATATATATATTTTACGTCTATACTAATACAACAGTGAGAAAAGAGGGGGTCCTGCACCTGTTTCCTGTCAGTTCCTTCATCCCTCTGAAACACCACCACAGACTGTTTCACCACAGTGAGGAGAGAACTAAACATTTTTCCAGAGGTTCCTATACAGGACGGTTTTTAAGGTGAATCCCTCTTCCTTTCTGAATTCCAAAGGATTTTTCACCTCAGTGAGAGAAAGGGGGTGCTTACCTGTTCCAGTAAGTCTCTCCTTTCGTTCGTCCCTCTGAAACAGTCAACCATAGACTGTTTTCATCACAGTTAGGGAGTAAGGGCTACTTTTTCCAGCAGTTCTTATGCCGAGTGGATTTTAACGTGAATCCCTCTCTCTCCGAACACCAAAGTTTCACACTCAGTGAGAGTAAAGGGGCCCTGTACCTGTTTCCAGTCATTTCCTTTCATCCTCTGAAGTAGCCAACCACAGACTATTTCATCACAGTGAGGGAGAGAGACTAACTTGTATCCAGGTATCTAGTCCTAATCCACGGACGGGAACTTAATGTTCTGTCTAGCAGCTGTTATTAGACAGAACCTGGCTGAAGCCTGACGAAGGGTCTCTACCTGCCTATCGCCCTATTCGAAAGAAAAAGAGTGGCAGTCATCAGAAATGTCTGCAACCAGTACCCTAGCAAAAGAATGACACTCTATGCACCCGTAAGCAGGCCTTCTAAGGCCCCCAGACACACCCTCCCCTGCGGGAGTAAAAGGTCTGCCCACGTCCGAGCACGGGCGCGCCCGAAGATGGGGTCCTTTTCACCAGAATGTGTGCACAGAGTTATCCTAATTCCGAAATTCGTATGGAAGAGTAGGCACGAAGCTACATGCAAAGCACATAGCACATCGTGGCATCAACAAAGGGGGGCGCGATCCCCTTCCGTAACGCGGAAGACCGAGGCCGAGATTTGCATGGGACCGGGGCGGTACATCTCTTTTATATGCCCAGCAAAGCCACACGACCAGGGATCATGGTGACTCTCTTGGGCGTTGCTCGGCTCCACCCGCTTGCGGGCCCCGTCCCGCCACCCTTACCGGAACCGATCCTCCCTTCTCTCTGATCGTCCAAGTAAGGACCGATTCACCGCAGGGAGAGAGGGGAGGAGAGGAGAGGAGAGGTCCTTCTTCTTCAGCTGCTCCTGTGTGTGTGGGTTCTGCTGGGGGATTGGGAAAATGCTGATCTCGTTTAAGGTAAAGTTAAGAGAAAAGACCCGTTGCCGGGGGGGAAAGAAGATGGGAGAGGGGAAGGATGAAATGGGGGGGGGATCGAAGAGATGATTTAGTAAGAGAGAAATGAGTCGGGCTTAACCCCAACATGCGGGGTACAAGTTGGGGGCATGCTGATAGACGAGGAATGAGGCAAAGGCACAAGGGAGGCCTCGGCGCCATCGGGTTTCGCATGTCCCTGGCATAACGTGACTCGCTTTCGCATGAGCAAACTCACGTGTCCACCGCGCCCGGCTGCGATCCACGTCGCTAACGAGGAGGTTGGAGCGGAGGTGGCTTGTCCGGCGCCATCGGGGCGCAATCCGTGCCGGACTTCTCGCCCCTGGCAACGATGGTGTCCTCGGCTAACCGTGAGGCCACAGGTTGAAATACGAGTGAGATCGCTAATCAGAGGCTACCTCCCTTGCCCGCGTCGAGCAGAGATTTCTCCCTGTCGCCATAAGAGTACACAAAAAGAACAAAAAGCAGCTGAAGAAGAAGGACCTCTCCTCTCCTCTCTCCCTGCGGTGAATCTGTCCTTAATTGGACGATTCAGAGAGAGGGGATGATCGGTTCCGGCAAGGGTGGCGGACGGGGCGCAGCGGGTGGAGCCGAGCACCGCAAGCAGAGTCGTACCATGACCCTCGATCTGTGCTTTTTGCATGGACATATTAAAGAGATCACCGCGCCCGGTCCCATGCAATCCGGCCTCGGCCTTCCCGCGTTAACCGGACGGTGACGCGCCCCCATTGTTTTGATGCACGATGCTTGTGCTTGCATGTAGTTTCTTCGTGCCCTCCTAGCCTACTCTTTCCTATGTCGAAATTTTCGCATTAGATAACTCCTGTGCACACCTTCTGGTGAAGCTGGACCCCATCTTTCTTCGGGCGCGTGCTCGACGTGGGCATACCTTTACCATCCCGCAGGGGAGGTGTGTCTGGGGGGGGCCTTAATAAGGCCTGCCTTACCGGTGTGCATAAGTTGCCATTCTTTTGTTAGGGACGGTCATGGCAAGACCATCTGATGCCTGCCACTCTTTTTTCTTTCGAATAGGGCGATGGCAGGTAGAGCCCCCTTGTCAGGCCCTTCAGCAGGTTCTGTCTAATAGCAGGCTGCTAGACAGAACATCAAGTTTTCCCCGTTATAGGTAAGTACCTGGATAAAATTAGTCTTTCCTCCTCACTGTGATGAAATAGTCTGTGGTTTGACATTTCAGAGGGATGAAGGAACTTACTGGAACAGGTAAGGTCCCTCTACTCGCACTGAGTGAAACTTGGTTGTTTCAGAGAAAGAGGATTCACCGTTAACTCACCCTGCCAAAGAACTGCTGGAACAAAGCAGCTCCTCCCCTCACTGTGATGGAACATCTGTGGTTGGCTGTTTCCAGATGGACGAAGGAGCTTACTGGAACAGGGGGAACAGGACCCCCCTTCTCCTCACTGAGGTGAAACATCCTTTGGATGTCAGAATAAAGATCCGCCTCAAAAACCGTCCTGCCCATAGGAAACCTCCTGGAAAAATGTTAATTCTCTCCTCACTGTGATGAAACAGTCTGTGCCGGCTGTTTTCAGAGGATAGGACTGACGGAACAGGTGCAGGATAGGAGCGGAGAGGAACTGCCTGGAAAAAGTGAAAGAGCTCCCTTCCTCACTGAGGGAGGACATGAAGTGTTCCCATCAATGATGTCCTGAGGTTGAAGGGCATCCCTCTCGGGATACTCCCAGAGGTTGAACACTACCCACGTGTTTGCCGTGTTGTGGCACCGTTGTGAGCTGGGAGACGGAGTTCCTGGAGGTTGAGCGATGCCGTGCACCGGTAAACGCCCTGCGGCTAGCAACACGCTTCTTTGGTACCTCTATTCTGGTAACAAGACAGGGCGGGCCTGATCCAGGCCCGGTCAGGTCATCGCTGGTCTCCCTCGGGAGGCTAGGGTCAAGCAGTCTGCTGCCTTGGTACCCACCCCGTCCGTGCGTACCTATGGCAATCGTCTATTGGCTGCGTATATCCACTCTCACCCCTGTTGCTGTTAGACTTGGTTCTAGCACTCACTTCCTCCCCTTGTTGGACTCCGTGGTGGGTGTGTGGGTGGGCGTGAGTGGATGAAGAACTGCCAAGTGTATGGAAAATTTAAATCAAAATCCACCCACAGACAACCTTACTGTTGACGACCCGTGCAAGCCAGACCACGGCAGCCACCTGAAGCCTCATGCCGCCGGGTGGCAAAAGCAACACCTGAGCACAGGATGACACTGTCATGCCTGCTGCCAAGTGGCGACCAAGAACAACAACCATGTACAAACATGTCTTTCCACCAATTGACTCTCTGTGCTGGCCCCTCCAGGCCACACCCAGACCAGGAAGGTCCTGAGCCCCCCTCAACGACCCATGACTGAATCAGAGCACCAGCTGAACCAACCGAACAGCTGGTTGCCTCCACGAGCAAGCCCCAAAGCGAAGGGCGGACCGAAAAACGGGCCGAGCGCGAGACCGACTCTGGATGGCGAAGTCTGGACCCCCAAGGCGTTTCCCCCCGCAATTTAAGGCCCCCTTTAAACCGCGAAGTCTTCGACAATGCCTAACCAAATGGTAATGGCATTGGAGAGCCAAAGCGCAAAATCCGGTTGTCGATCCGGTTGCGCGAGATCAAGGGCTGATCATCGTGGCCCAGAGATCAAGCCACCCTTTGTTTCCATGCAGGAGAACAAAGGGAGTTAAAAGATGGGAGGAAAGTGAGCCTCTCGCCACTGAACCCCGAGGAGAAGAGAGTCACGATGGTGCTACTTGTCTTCTCAGTCTCATACGAAACTGTGGAGTTGATAACATCACAACCCCAGGTCGTGGAGGCTTCCACGATTGTCGAAGGGAAACTCCACCAGGAAGTCCTGGTGACCATGAAGGTACCCCAAGCTCCACCCTTGATCTGGGTAACTGGGGTACCTATCACCTACGCCACTTATGTGCCCGGAACCACTTCGGTGTTTCAAGTCCAGAAGTACGGACACCCCCAGGCTACTGTACAGCCAAGCCAAAATGTGGTTGTATGTAGTCAAGCCACAAATACCCGAGGTGTGCATCAAGGCACATAAGAAAGAAAGAAGGCACAACAGCCATGTCCTACTGTGGCCAAGAGCTCACGCCAGGAGCCTGGCTTGCTCTGTCAGGAAAGAGGCGGCCCTCAAACGGCAAGAGGTTGCTATGAGAAGCGACCAGACTTTTTTCCTGCCCCCCAGGCACCTACTTGGGGGAGGAACAAAGCTAAAAGGCTTCCCGAACCTCCTAGGAGGAAGGAAGCTGCCCCCCCAGCCGCAACCAGAGCTCTTCCGACAAGCAGGAGTTCCCCAAGTAAAGCAAGTGCGAGGAACCCAGGAAGAAGGTTCCAACAGCACCACAGAAGCAACACGGTACCCCCCCAGACCCAGAAGACATGTTTCTTCCGACAGGGGGACATGGTCGATCCTCATCACGTGCTGTAGTCACAGCATTGGCATATCCTTGTCCAGGACCGAGGAGATGCGGATAAGGCAGTCAATGTTGCCATGACGACACTCAAACAGACTGTGAAAAGCATAAAGGAAGAAGATGGATAAGGCCAATCAGCCCAATCCTCTCCCTCATCCCATGGTCGAGACTCCACCTCCCTCTCCAAGCCAGGCTATGGCCCTCACAGGCAGAGCTAACCAGGCTGATTCAGTGCCACAAGCCGAATCAGAAGAAGCTGAGCCTGCCGGCAAGGCCAGCCAATGCACTGAAACAGCCTGGCAGAGAAAAGCCAAAGACGAAAGTCAGAGCTTACCAAGGCTCTCTATCCCCCCAGTGGATCCAAGGGATAGCCTGACAAAGCACAGAAAGAGACCCTCAGCATTGAGATCTTCACAATGGAGTTGTCAGACTCCGACCGTCAAACCCAAATGTTACGATGTCTCTGATGTAACTATCAATTAGTAACATCATGACACCAATCTAAGTATTCTGCATTGGAACATCTGTGGCTTCTCTCAAGTAGTGCCATCCTCACGCAATAGTGCGATCAAGGAGCATTTGACATCTCATGCTCCAGGAGACATTATCATCGGAAGCTGTTCGCTCTCCGGGTATCACTCTACGCGCTGGCCACGTTCCATGGCAAAGAGGCCTGATGACCCTGGTGAACTCAACAATTCCCCATCTCCGCAATAACCGATGCACCGCACTGTGGAGAAGATGTTGAATCTCTTTCCGTCGAGATTCAACTGGCCGGGGGAACCCCTGGCCACTGCGAACTCTGGTGGGAGAGTATTGGCTGGCGTGTCGATGAGACCGTCACTACTGACCATTATGGCACTAAAACAACCCTCATGGATAGTGGCCCACGAAATACCACGACGAATCCAAGCTGGAAAACAGACAAGGCCTATACTGGCTAGGCGTTCCAGAGCGCCTGTGGCCCGCTGTCTGGAAGCAATGAACCCACACAGAGTCGAAATGTGAAATGTGCTACAAGCCCAGACTTGTAAATGCCTTGATGAGCCAGCCTCACTGACCATACCCAAACTCAGCTGGGTCCATGAGTCAGCAAGGACGCCTGTACTTCAATGACGAGATAGGAGGTCAACTAAGGGTAAACATTGCAGAAAACATTTCCGAAGGCAAAGAAACCCACGACAACCTAGCCCTCCTAAGGGAGGCTGTCAGGGATGCCAAGTAACTGCCAGCAAGTGAGGCAGGAAAAGTGGCTGGAATGGTGTGAGTCTTTTCGTCACGTACCACCCTCTCAGAGCTATTGCAACGGGTCAGCGATCCAACCAGCCGCCGTCACAGCCCGAGATGCACGCACCACGACCCCCAGGCAGCAGGCCAACATCCCTGGCGCAAGAGTTCTCTCGAGAAACGAGCAGCGACAGTCTGCAGCCGAACTGAGGGCAAGACAAGAACGCCTACAACCAGACAGACTTGCTCACATCAGAGAAAGGGCTGCCGAAACCCGATAATCATACGTATCTTTTCTCTGAGGGAACTAGAGATGCACACAAAGCCATTTGCAACTCAGCCCCGGGCGTGACGGGATCTTCGTACCCCTCATCTCCCACCTGGGACTGGTAGGGTGGCTTGCATTCCTGCAACTCATCACAAGTCATGGGAAACTTCCACTCTACCCCAGAGCCTGGAAGAGGGCTACCATAGTTTCCCCATCCCTAAACCAAAGGAGCCGGGAAGTACCGCCCCATCGCTCTCCTCAGCTGTCTGGCCAGACTGCCAAAAGGATGGTAAACTGAACCGGCTCAATGACAATGGGACCCCACACGAACACCTCCATGGGTTCACCAGGGTCATGAGCACATCGCACAGCATAGCCAAGCTCTTGACACAATAAACACTGGCGCATCTGTGGCAGTATTCCTTGACCTGGAGGAGGCTTTTCGAATTGGCACGTCCTCTTGCCATTCAGGAGAGCCTGATCCAAAAGGAATCAGAGGTACCTCTTGCTTGGATAGGTGACTACTTTACGAATAGAACAGCCAGAGTCCAATTCAAGGTCACCTATCACAGCACATGCCCACTAGAAAAAATGGAACGCCACAGGGTGGGGTTCTCAGTCCAGCCCTTTTTAACACACTAATGTCTCTGTATCCTCACATAACCTCCCAGTGGGGTGCAGAGCAATCTCCTATGCAGACGATCTTGCTTATATCTCCCTGGAGCACACTGGGCCTAAACAAGCCTAGTGGGCGTTGTCTGGACTTGGTAGCCGAGGAGTGTTGCGGAACAGGACTAAAGATCTCTGCAGCCAAATCCAAAGGCCTGGCTCTAACAGAGAGTTTCAAGGCACCAATCTGAAAATCCAGGGACTGGACTTTGGATGTGTTTCAGGAATACCTGTACCTTGTGGTAAGGATGACCCCCGGACCCTCCCTTTGCCAGGAGGTCCAGTACCTGCTTGACCGAACAAAGGCAAGAAACTGTCTGTCATTAGAGCAATGAGTGGAAGACGCATAGGGCCAGACACAGAGTACTAAGATCATTCTAAGTACATGCTGTCAGGCCCATTGTAGACTATGCCTCCCTCGGCTCTGATTGGCATCAGAGAAAATATAAAGACGATTGGAGACAGTCCAAAACGAAGCGGCCAGGGTCCCATTCTGGGTGCCCCAAGTGTGGACGAAGGTTCCCTCAACCTGCTAGTGGATGACAACCTTTCCCCTTGGCCTCAACGAATTGATCTAACGACAGCACAATTCTTATCAAAGGTCTCCAGCTCCCAGGAACACAAACTAAAACACAAAAATGGCAGACCCTAGAAGAAGGATACGAGCTGTTTGCAACACTCTGGCTGTCTCACACAGCCATGGGTGCTAATACGCCATCACTCAAAGAAACCGCTACTGCAAAGGGCATGGACTCCCACACCTGACTTTGTCGAAGCTCCGCCGTGGCACCAAACCTCGATAGAGTTTCTCGGTCATGAGCTGTCACGCAAAAAGAGTGAATTTTTACGCTAGCCTAAAGGCGAACCCAGAGGGTCATTGCAACCATCACCCTCTGGGAGCCCGATATCTTACACGGACGGATCGGTTCGATCCCCCTTGACCCCACACTGCCCGGCGCCGGCTTCGCAGCAAGGGATGCCAAAAATCCATGAGGGTAACAGACAACGCCTCCTCGCTACAGGCAGGATGCAGTTGCTATCATGGGAGCAACTGAGTCACGTGTCCGTGGAGGGAAGGCACGTGGTCCTACACACAGACCTCCAAAGGAGCCGTTCGACTGTCTTCAGCAGCGCTCACCCACTGACAACATCTACCTCCTGACCAACCATCCGGCCAATAGCCAAAGGATGCTTGCTCAGGGTAAAGAATTATCATAAACTGGGTTCCCAGCCATATAGGGATCAGAGGCAAGGATCTTGCTGACAGATTAGCCGAAATCGGCCGGGTTTATGCCCAAATCCCATGATAATCATCAAGCCGAAATTTACTTAGGAGGAGTGTACGGTTGCGGCCAACTCCTTCCTCCTGCAGCTTCACAGAGAGGGAAACGAGTATATTCCCCCTCGGCCAGGCTGTACTCAATGCCACAGGCTATGAACCACGGCACTCTCTGAAATAAACACAGAGGTCCGAACGTCATTCTGCACAGAATGCGCCTAGGTTACCACTAGTGCATGGCAGATTATACAAACCCATAGACCGTGAAGAGAGGTGATCATGCATTGCGGCGAGCCGAACGCCACCTTGATACACGTACTTGGGAGAATTGCGTGCACACGACGCGATTCCTAAGACACCACAGAACACAGCCGCCGTGCTGTAAAGAGATTATGCGAGATGCCTTACACCACGGCTACAGGAGCGCCTGCTGGCATCCCACCGCACGTAAGCACGAGGTCAGACCAACAAATGAGACAAGCCATAAAAGCTACACAGGCGAGCCATAGTGAAAGGCCGGGCGAAGCCCAGAACTTTCGCAAATCTCAAGCAGCACTCCAAGCCCTGTCGGCGGCAGGACTTTAGGAGATGTGCTCTCGATCTCACCCCGTTTGGTTATCAACACTGGCCATAGACATCTCCTCCCCCCTTCGCGTGTTGGCACTCCTTACGCCAAAGGAGCAAGGTCATGGCATGGTGCAGGCGGCAGATGTCACTTGTCGGAAATCCGAAACCAGTGAGATGGAGGTAGGATTTGGATGAGGGACGCTGGTGCTATGTCAAGGATAATGAGATGAGGCGAGGGCGAGTTGTGTGACAACACGGAAAGAGGAAGTGGAGAGGAAGGGAGTTAAAAACGATAGGGCTCTCGTTAGGGAGTTTGTTTATTTAAAGGGGTAATAAATAGGTTTTTTATATGTATAGCAAACCCCCTAAAACTAAAAAACAAAAGACGCCAAAGTTAAGACGAAAACTATAAAGAAAACGAAAGAAAAATTAAAAAAAAACGCACACACAACGTAAGCCAAAATAAAAAGCTTAAAAAAATTTAGGTGATAAATTTCGGCGCTCGATCACCCGCTCTCGGCCAGGCCCGGCAACAATCGCGCCGCCGAGCGATTTGGCCGAAGCATGGCGAGGGCGGGCGCCGATTTATATAAAAGCGCCGAAGCTAAGTAACTTAATTAACATTAAAAGTTTAAAACATTTAAAAACACGAAACAGGGAGTAGGAGGGGAAAGGCAGAGGAATTAACGAAAGTTTCACAGTGGTTTAAGATGTGCTGCCGAGCTCAAACAAACTGCTCCTGTTCTTCGCCCAATCTAGCGCAAAGAAATCGCGGCAGTCCGCTTCTTCTCCTTCCTGAGAAATCCTGTTCTTGTCTATCCATCCGGGCAGCCAAAGACGAGTTTGTCGAGTTGTTTACAAACCCTCGCGCGCCACACGAGGTTCAGAGGGAGCACGAAGCCTCTCGTGAAGCTGTATGACGTAACAAACTCTTCCCCATCCTATAGTGTAGATCCAGCGGAGAGCTTTTTCTGGATGACCTTGCGTTTCTTCTGTTTGTGTGTGCTGCAAGTTTGAGTGGTGAGTGGGGCGTATGTGAGAAGAAGTTGTATAATGGCTTTGAACAGGTGCAGTTTTCGTGCGCGGGCCGCACATCTAAATCGATAAAGCGATGTATAGGTCTTATTAGCCAATGTGGCTTTTTACTGGTATGGTAATGAATCTCAAATTAATCGAAGGTTACACGAGCACGGTGCAAAGCGTGTTATTTGAAGAGGTGCTTGTAGTCTGTCGAAAGAGATTTTTAGATGTATTGGATCGTAAGATGGTTGTGTCTAGGTTTTAAAAAGGAACTTTTGTTTGTCGCCTTAGTTTTGATAAGCACATTTGTTCTCGCCACGCCTCGAGACGGTGTCAAGCTCGTCGTTGATTCGTCGGACAACACCATCGAGCGAATTCTTTTCTAGAGGTAATGGTAACACACACGTCGTCGGCGTAAGAAGCGTCAATGATCGGGAATGTGGTCGGGGAGTCTTGTGTATAATATGTTATAGTGTTGGCTGATTATGCTGCAACCTAGGTACTCCTGCGTGCATTTGAATAGCGTCTGCATTTTGCCTTTTATTTTAAGCTTTATTTACGGTCATCCAAGAAGCTGCATAGCCGCTTTCTTGTGCACGAGGGAAAAATTGAATTTTGTGCACAGTTGTACTTCAAGCCAGCATGCATACCGTGTCGAAGGCTCGCTCCACGTCTTTGGTTACGAGAACCGTCTTTAGTCCTTCTGGTCTTTGTTGTTAAGACAGTAGTTAGTCGTAGTTCAAGTGCGTCATTTGTCGAACGGTGAAGCGGAAGCCGAATTGTTTTGAAGAGAGTAGGTCCATGGTTGTCTAGATACCGCCTTAGTCGGGAGTTATGTACTTTCTCCAAAAATTTTGCCTATGTCCTAGTAAACTAATTGGCGGTAATTCTTAGGGTCAGTTAGGTCTTTGTTTGGCTTAGGGATAAGGGCCCACTAAAGCATTTTTGAAAGGTGAGGGATAGTGCCAGAGGCAAGGAAGTGTTTATATAAGTGTGCGTCATAGCTCGTAAAACGTTTGTCAGGGAATGAATGAGTGCGCTCACGTCCGATCTGAGAGGGCCCGGAGCCTTTCGAGGAAACCTCATTATTATTTGTTTTTACCTCCTCCGCGAGATGGGTCACGAGTTCGCATGTGTCGTCCAAATTATCCAGGTGGATAATCTGCTCTGGTTTCTGTTTCTATCCTGTGGTCTTGGCTCCAGGTGTTGATGGTTTGAAGTGATCATTAAAAAGATAGGTGGGGTTCATGAGGATAGAAAACAGTTTGCCAGTGTCATAAAATTTTTGATAACCTCACGGGATCTGAAATTTGATTGCTGTCCTTGAGGAGGTGGAGTGAAGGGGGGAAGTTACAACCCTTTTTTAATTGTCTAATTGATTGCCAAAATTCCCTTGGAGTGCGAACTCTCATAGATTCTGTTTGTTTTAATTAATTTTGCCAATGAATGTTGTGGTCAATTATCAAAACTATTTATGACCTTATTTCTGAGGATAGTGAGGTCCCACCGAACTCGGTGGAGTGTTTAATTTGAAGGGAAACGATTCCTGTAGCATGTCAGGAGACGCTTGGTTGCTCTCGCTTGGATGTAAATGATTTTGCGATGCTTCTAGCGCTCTCGCGGTATGGCCGCGCGCATCTGCTGCTGATATCAAGCGAAAAGAGATGCAATTGCCTATCTAATTTCGAGAATGTTTTTCTCTTATCAGGTTGAAGTTAAAATTTTGACTGGCAAGGTAAGATTTAAAGTCATCCCAGTCTGCTTTTTTGTTACCTGAAGATTTGTTTCTTTGTTTAGTATATGTTGTCCTTGAAGTTTTATGATGACGAGTATGTGGTCAGAACCGAAGTTCGGCCAGGTTGGTATGTGTGTGTAGGGGAGTGCCGCTCTGTTCCCGAAAACGAGATTCATGGCGGCCCTTCCCTCTCGATCTGAATGAGGGTGTATAAGTCGGTCGATGTAGTGGAGTCTTTTTTGTTTCGAAATAGACAAGAGCTGTCTGCCGTTGTGCGTTGTTGGATGTGTGGTAAAATGAGTGTGTGCTGCGTTAAATCCCTGGCAAGAGAGACTGGGAGATTATTATAATTAAATAATTTATTGAATCGTGATAGGAAAATTTTGACTGGGGGTCTGATATAAGGCAGTGGCAATCATTATAGGGCCCTGCTGGGTGAAGAGCTTAATAGCTTGAACTCAGATGAATGATGGAGGCGATATATTTATATGAAATGAAAGGTGGATTTTTACGAGAATGCAGGACCCTACAACCAACCGTTTCGTGATGTCTTGACCTGTAGCCACGTGTTTAATAGCATAGAATAGTGATAGAGGTGGAGTTTAAAGACGACGTCAGACTTCCCGGCTAAGGAAGTCGTAACATACGTGTCTTACGTTATAAAATGTCTTACATTCGCTTGAACGATTGTCAGCAGGCAACTCGAGAGGCAGGTCAAGATACGGTGACCTACTTTTCGTGGCGTTTGCTGCTCACGGTAACGAGATCGAGAACAGGACGAGCCTCCAGACTGGGTCTCTTCCGGGTCCGGCTGGACTCATGGAGAGGGAGCACGGATTCACGGGAAATCGCGGACCAATTCCCCGACACTCAATACGATGGCAAAGGAGGGGACGCTTCCGTGTCTCCCTAAGTCTCCCTGACGGGGAGGACGGGAACTACGTCCCTGGGGGGAACAGGCAGGCAGGCAGTCCTGAGGTTGAAGAGGTTCTTTTGGTGCATGTTAAGTGGTGAAGGGAGTTTGCGTTTGTGATCGTTTGTGTTATTTGTAGTTAGTTTTTTTTGTGCAGTTTTTCTCTAGGTTTTTGCGTGTGGTTGTGGGAGGCGTGTGGCATGAGAGGTAGAGGGCTGTGGTGAGGTGGTGTTCCGCCACTCTAGCCTGCGGTGTTTTGTGGTTTTGTTTTGTGCGTGATACTCAGGGTAATGTACAGTTTCCCTCGTCTTCGAGATTTCCTCGGGATCCCAATGCTGGGGAAACCGTTTTTTTGTAGTAGTGTGGGAGTATGTTTGTGAATTTCTTGGCCGTTGTATTTTGCAGCTATTAAAGCTATGTGTAGTATGGTCGTATTTTGGGGTTGTTAGGTATGAAGGGGCGTTGTTTTGGGGAAAATGAGGTGTTAGTAGGCATTGTTCCCGGAGGGAATCGTGTTTCGGTCGTTTGTGGTGGGTGTGGATGTTTGTAAGGGTCGGAAGTGTTTGAAGCGTAGGTTTGGGTTTTGTTTTGTTTTTGTGGCTGTCTTTTGTCTTATAATTTCTTGCGTTGGGGCAAGACCCACTGACAGCGACATGCTGCCCCCCTCGCATTGCAACATCCTGATGTCCCTTGTTGCATGTGGCAAAGAAGTGTCCAGGTTCTCACATCTGCTGCATCTCTTTGTCGTGTGTGCATGTGTGTTTGGTGTTAAATGGTAACATTTTCAAGCACTGGTCACCTGATAAAGCTCTCAGTTCCACATTATATGGTGGGGACGGATGTGTTAAACTCACAATCCCACGAGATAGGAGCTTCTGTGCCTCCTCTTTAAAAAATTATTAACGAATCCCCGCTCCTTTTTCCCCTTCCCCTGCCTTTCCTTCTAAACTCCCAAAAAATTTAAATTTTTTTAATATTTTATCAACACTTCTTTTCTTATTTCCCTTTTGTTTCACTTTGCCTATTCCTGTTGTTAACCTCCTCTACCCCCCAAATCACCTTACTTCACCCTTTTTCCCCTTTTTGTGTTCCCCAAAAAAAGGTTAAACATCCTCCCTTAAACATTCACTGATCCTTTCCCCCAACGGAACTTTTTTTTTTATTTTGTAGGGGAAAGACTAACTTTCCTTAACGTCCCCCTTTTTTTTGTCGGTATTTTTTCCCGTTTTAACCACGTATCTTTTTCTTTTCCCACCTGTCTTCCGAGTTCGGGGATGGTTTCACTTCCTTTGGGGTATAAAATTTGCGATAGAAATTTATTTTAGGGCCCTTCACCCCAATTCTCCTCCCTTTCTAGCAACAATCTTTTGCAAAACATGAACTCAAACTATAATAAAATTTTGAAAGAACTGGCCTTCGAAATAACCGTTGGTTTGATTTTGAAAAAAAAACCATTAAAATTCAAGTGAATTGGATCATCATCAACCTCACACAAGACCTTTCCCTTTCCGCTACCGGGTGCTTCCAAGAAACCCGGCCAAAAGTCCCTAAATAATTAAATTAAAACAAATCAACCTAATCTTTTTTAATATTGAATACCACTACCCGGAAATAAAATCACAAAACAACCCCGGGTAAAATTTTTCTCGAATCGTTAATTAGTCCAACTAAAATTTACCACCTATAAAATTTAAAAGTTTCCCTAGGGTTAAAAATTTGGGCCAAAATCCGTCTCACAACTTCCCTCACACTTTTAAATTTTCCCACCTATGAAAAACCAGCCGGACACTTTTGCTTGCTTGCTTGAGATTTGCGAATTCTGGCTTGCCCGGGCCTTTCACTTATGGCCGGCCTGTCCTTTTTATGGCTGTCTCTTTTGTTGACACCGGGTTACCTGCGTGGGGTTGCCAGCAGGGCTCCTGTAGCCGTGGTGTAAGCATCTCGCATAATCTCTTTACCAGCACGACGGCTGTGTTCTGTGGGGTTTTCTTAGGAATTGCGTGTGCACGCAATTCTCCAAGTAATGTACAGTGTGGCTTCGCTCGCCGCAATGCATGCACCCTCTCTTCACGTTCTTGGTTTGTAATCTGCATGCACATGGTAAACCCAGG
>NW_023646019.1:0-7841 GCF_015228065.2 Penaeus monodon
GAGGGGGATCATTGGAACGAAAAACTTTTTTTATTTTTTTTCCAAAATGGGGGAAAGGGACCGGTTGATAAAATCCATTTATAAATTCCCCACACACGCAAACCCCCAAAACACACCCAAAAAACCAAAAAACCCCCCTCTGTTTTTGTAGTTTGCATTAGGGGAGTTAATGGCACTTACTGTCACCTACGGGATCGGAAGGCATTAACGTCGAGTGTAAAATTGCCTTCACAACAAACCTTTGAGCTGGACGTATTAGTGCGCTTCGGACGTGTTTTTTGTGCAACCCCCGCCCCCCCCTTTTTTTTTCATGGCAACGGGTTTTCTCCAATTTCCCCCTGCATGAAAAGGTAAGGTTTGAAAAAGTAAAAAATTTTTCAAAAGTTTTGTTGAGATCTCCCTTTTTAATCTTCCGTTTATATTTGGGGCCACTGACCCTTTTTTTTTCCTGTACTGAAAAAAGCGTCCCCCCCCCCCTTCCGATGGGTTTCGCAATTCGAACTCATTTATTGTGGGGTGTTTCGAAAACCCTTTTTTTTGGGATAATTTTTGTCTTTTCCCGTGTTTATTGACAACTTTTGGGGCCCTCCCCCCGCTTTTTTTTTGATAGTGAATCAAAAAAAATGTTTCCAACCCTTTTTTTTAAAGTTTATGTTTTATTTTCAACCTTTTTTTGATACATAATTACAACCTTTCAGAAAAAAAAAAACTTGTACTATTACACCCCCCGAAAAACTCATATATACAAACCAAGAAAACATTACAAAAAAAAGTTAGGCAAATTTATAGTGATCAGGAGCGTCAATTTATACTTCGATCTACAAACGCTTTTAGTAATATTGCAAAGTTTATAGTCGTGGGTAAGCCAAAGGGGAAGATCCGCGCCTTGTTTCCATCTTTCACGCAAACACGTCCATTCTTTAATTTTTTCCTTTAATCTTTACCTTTCACCTTCACCAAACTGCAGACAGAAAATAAGATTTACATGTATTACACGTAAAACCCCCAAAAGTTACAAAAGGCCCCCTCAATGCCTTTTAATATAATGTAAATTGTGATTATTAAGGCCCCCCCTTCCGGCGGCTGTGGTAATGAGGTTACTTTGGCATATTCTGGCCAGTTTGCCTAAAAATATCAACAAAGAGGCTGCTGCCCTAAACAAAGCCTTGCCAGCGTGAGTGCATGCGCTTAAACACACTACGTGTAGTGTGTAGAACCCCAAACCCCATACGTAAAAAACCACACACCACACAACAAACCCCAACACACACACACACCACACAAAAACACACCACACACACACCCACACACAACACCACACACACAACCACCCCACACAACATATAATAAATTTGTATCAGTCCCCCCCTATAAATTCTTCCAACAAAAAAACATGAACCTCTGCCTTTTTCCCCCCCCCCACGGGGAAGCGAAAAAAGCCTCCTTCCGGCCGAACTTCCAACATTTAACGGAAAAGCAAAGGAGCGCGCCTTGCACTTTTAAACCCGATGTGCTCAACAAATTATAAGTCAAGCTGGTTTTTTGTCTTTATCATCGGCGGGATGGCTTGGGGCCCCATATTATATATTTATATTTTTTTTTTTTTTCTTTTTTTTTTTTCTCTTTTTTTTCTTTTGTTTTTTTTCCTTTTTTTTTTTTTTCTATTTTTCGTTTTTTTTTAAATTCTTTTTTAAAAGTGACGTAAGGGGGGGTTTTCTCGGAATTAACAGACCCCCCCCTTTCGCCTGAAAGGTTTTGGCCCCTTTGCAAAGGGTTTTTAAAGTTGGGCGGGACAGCGCACGCACGCTGGACCTTTGGTGGGGGAAAAAAAAGCTCTTTTGGGGGCCCTGTTTGTGGGCCTTTCCGGAAATCCAAAAAATAATAAGAACTTTTTTTTTTCAGGCTTTAAAATTTTACATAAAAATTTATCGTTGATAAAGGAATGTATCAATCGTCCTTTTACAGAAAAAAAAAAAACATGAAAACACTAAACTGAAACCTTTTCTTTTTTTTCCCTTTTTTTTTTTTTTTTTTTTACAAAATGTTACATATGATCGACCTTTGGTGTGTGGGTGTGTGTGTGTGTGGGGCCCGGTGGTGTGTGGCGGGGGAGGACCGTATAAAAATTTTAATTGGGTTTTTTTATATACGTAATTTTGCAATAGGGGTTACATTAATCTAACAAGATATATAACTTATAAAATTTTGCACTATAACTTTAAAAAATTTTAATCTAAAAATATATAAATATATTAAAATAATTACAAAAATTAAATTTTTTTTAAAAACTCTCTCCTTTGTTGATTTTAGGTAGAAAAATTGTGGGGTTCTTATACGGGATCCCAAAGGGAAAAAAAAGTCACTTGAGGGCTTTAATACGACCCTTGCCCCTTTTTTTTTGAGACCCCCCTTGGACGAAGGGTTTTAAGGCGGCCCCCTTTGGCTCTGGAGGCCGCCGCCCTTGTTGCCCCGGGGGAACTGAGACGTGCTTTGTACATATATGCATGTATTTCCCACACACATAAAAAAGTGTATACATACATCCCTATATATATATATAATATATAAATTTTTTTTAATATTAATGTATTTATACCACACACACAACAAACACACACACAAACACACACACACAAAACACACACACACACCCCACACACACAAAAACCCCAAAAGACACCCCAAACAAACCCCACACAAACACAAAACACACACCACATACACACACCCCGCACACACCCCAACACAAAACACACACACACACACACACACACACAAAATATATATATTATATATATATATATATATATATAAAAATTTTATATATATATGTTTGTATGTGTGGGTGTGTGGGTGTGGTGTTTATATATATATAATATATTTTATTATATATATATATATTTTATATTTGCTTTACCCCTCTCTCCTCTCTCCCCCCCCCTCTCTTTAAAATCATCATCAAAACGGTTTTTTGTTCATTTTTTTAAACCCAGCCGGGGATTTCCCTCCCCACCCTTCGCCCCCCCAAACCAAATTTTACGTTTTTTTCTTTCCACTTTTTCCCATCGCAGGCCCGGGCAAATATCTTTGATATTGTCGCCCCCCATTTCTTGTTTTTGGGTTTTGGCCTCTTCCTTTGTTCCAAATCACCATCCCGTCAAAAGGGAATTTTCCCAATACTTTTAAATTCTCATTCCCTGACCAAAAAAAAAACTTTTTTTTTCCCCTGTTCAAGATGTCCAACACCCCGGTCTTTACAATTTATTTTTCTCGGGCACTTTCTCTTTTCGTTTTCCCTTCTCTGGCCAGTTTAATACGCAGTATTCGTTTTGTAACCCCCACTTTTTAAAAAAAACTAGGGATCTTTTTTTTTTTTTTTTTTAATCTACTTCAGGCCCCCAACCCTCAAAAAACCATATGATGAAAGGGGGGAAAAAACTAATGAGTTCAATAACCCCCAGCTTTGCCCGTAAGGTTTAATCCCTTGGGTTTCTTTCCAGAGTTTTTGGGAGAGCAATTGGGGGCTTTTTTTGGCAAGGTTTAATTCTTTTTTTTATCCCCGGTGAATCATAATTTTTGTATTATTTTAAAAAAAAACGGGCCCCAAAAGATAAGTAAAACCTTTCCCTTTTCCACAATCATTCCATTGTTTGTAACATGTTCCTAAATTGTAAAGGGCCGGGGTTTTATCTTTGAAGCCAGGATCTTAGTTTTCTTGGCTTTAAAAGAAACAAGCCACCCTTTTTTAAATTTGGCTTCTCTAACTTACCTAGTAGTTTTTTTTGAAAGTTCAGTGATACTGTGGCAATAAAAAAACTATATCATCGGCGTCCCCTCAGTTTTGATTTTTTTTTGTTTTTCCCCCAAACCCCCCCCACATTTCCTTAAAAAACCCTCTAGAGAACCTCCCATAATTTTTTTTCAGAATATATATTTAAAGAGGTGCGGAGACAGAATGCAACCCTTTTTCCGAAACCCCCTTTTTGTTTAAATTTGAACCATTCTTTTAAAACCCAAAATGGTTTTCCCAGTGCTTTGTTGGTCACCCATCACCCAATAACGGTATGCCCCTTTTTTTGGGAAAAAAACCTTGGCCCCTTCCCCTCCATCTTTCCTTCTCCACTAAAAACTCGATTTTAGTTTTTTTTTTCCCAATTTTGTATAATCGACAGCCCGCAAAATCTTTGAAAATTGTCGCTCAGTTTTTGTTTTTGGGTTTGGGCCCCTCTTTTTTATCTAGTTATAGCCAATACATTTTTTCCAACACCAACCAAGAAAATTGTAAAACGGGGGTTTTCACCAGAAAAAAGAACACGAAAAATAAATTAAATTAAATTTTGGGGCTAAACCCAAAAAAAGGGAAAATGGCAAAAAAATTGCCAAGACAAGGAAACCTTTTGGTTTTTTCCGATCCAAAAATGCCAAAAAAAATACTAACTATTCCGGGCTTTAGAAAAAGACCCTTTAAAAAAATGGAGCGTCCAACACCACCTCTAAAGGGTTTGACTACCCAAAAATCTTGATAACAATTACAGAATTTAAAAGGGTTTTCAAACCCAAAATTTTAAATACTCAATCAATGTGGAAAATGATAAAAACACCAAAAAGATTTTGGGAAAAAGGAAAAGAACTCCCCGCCCCCAGCCACTGCTTCAAGGAAAAAAATATCGCCAAAAAAAAAAAAAGACAAAATTTCCCCCGGATAAATTTAAAAAAAAACCCCCTAAGTTTAAAAAAAGAAAAAAAGAAAAATTTCCCCAAAATCAAAGGGTATCAAAAATCCCAAATTTTTTAAAAAAAAAAAAATACAAAAAATCAAAAAATTATTGCGAAAAAGGGTAAGGGAAAAAAAAATTTAAAGAACTTTCCAGAGAAATTTAAAACGGGTTTTATCAATAAGACAACTAAAAACCTACCAAGGAGTAGAAACATCACAACCAAAAAATTTTTAAACCCACAATGGACCCCTATCAAAAAATGAAGAGGACCCTTTTTTTATGTGATGGGGAAAAAAAGTCCCAAAAAATGATGGAATTCCCAAAATTGTTCCCCAACCCCTTTCAAAAAAAAAAAAGATTTTTAAAAAAACAAAAATTTTAAATTAAAACTCAATGGAAAAGAAGATGAACCCCGCCACTGCCCAGACGAAGTTATAAAAAACCATAAAAGAAAATAAAAGGGAAAAAAAGAACCCCGGGAGTAGATGAAAAACAAAACAGAACTGATTAAGAAGCTGGGCGGGAAAATGTTGAATACTCTTCTACAAAATTGTACAAAAATTTTTGGAATGAAAGAAAAAAGGCCAGAAGATTTGGGGTAAAATCAGTCTTTACTCCCCTTTCCTAAAAAAGGTGACGCAAATTCCCCAATTTCAAAAATAAAAAAGGGGCAAACTTGCATTAATAAGGGCACCCCCCCGCAAAATTTTGGAAAAAATTTTTGCCCGAAAGAATGAAGTTTGAAGGTTTTTGAGAGGAAATTGCAGACGAAAAAGCAGGTTTTCGCCCCCGGAAAAAAAATACCAGAAAAACCCGATTCTTTAAAATTTTTTTTAAAAAATTTTCATAGGGGAAAAACAGAAAAACATTAAAAAAAAACCCACACCTGGGTTACGATTTTTGTGAAAGCTTTGATACTGTTTTTATCACGATATTCCCCTGGAATAACATGAAACGATTTTGAAAGGGTTTTCCCAAAAAACATTAAAACCCAACTAATAAAAAAACCCTGTTTTGACCAACAAAAAAAGCAGCTGTAAGAACCACTTAGGGGGTTTAAAAGAATGTTTTCAAAAATCAAACAAGAGGGGCGACAGGGGGGCATTCTTTTCTCCGCACCTCTTTTAAAATTATTCTTTAAACAATTATGAGAGGTGCCCCCTAGAGAATTTTGAAAGGAAAATGGGATATTGGAGGATACAAAATATCAAAAACTGAGGTACGCCGATGATTGTTTTTATTTTCCAGCAAGTATCACTGAAAATACAAAAAAACTACTAAATAAAGTTAAAGAAGGGAAGCGAAAAAAAGGGTGGCCTTTTTTTTTAAAGCCCAAGGGAAAAATAAATCATGAAGGGTTTTTAAGATAACCCGGGAAATGAAAAAATGAGAAATTTTTCAATCAATGGAATGATTTTTGAAAATGTGAAAAAAGTTCACATTTTTGGAGCTGTTTTAAAAATAATACATATGATGATTCACCGGAGATAAAAAGAAGGAAAAATTTCCATTGCCCCAAAAAAGCCACCCAATTTTCTTTAAAACATCTGGAAAGACCGAAAGGGATTTTCCCCTTTCGGAAAAAAGCTGGGTTATTGAACTCATTTTGTTTTCCCAATTTCTTTTGGGTGTTTAAGTAGATAGGGCAAGGGGAAAAAAAATCAATTTGTTTGGGAAAATTTTGGGGGTTACAGACGAATAATCGTTTTACCGGACAGAGAAGAAAAAACGAATGATTTAATGCTGGGGGAAAAATTTAAATTTTTAAAGACCCCTATTGGACATCCCTTTAAAAAAGGAAGGGGAAATTTAAAAATTTTTTTTGGGATGTTTAAAGAGAGGTGTAAAAAATATTGAGGGAAAAAATTGGGTGACCCGGGATGGTGATAAAGGAAAAAAGAGGGAAAGGGCAAAAAACCCAAGAAAGACCCGAGCGCAATATCAAAGATATTTGCGGGGTTTTCGATGGTACAAATGGAAAGAAAAGCGTAAGATCGCTTTGTGGCCCAAGGATGGGGAGAAAGGCCAAACCCCTGTCAGGGCATGAGCCCTACCCCTTATTAAAAATGGGGTATATATATAATTATATATATAATATTGTGTTTATATTTTTTTATTATTATATTTTTATATTCAATAACATATACATATATGTGTGTGTGTGTGTGTGTGTGGTGTGTGTGTGTGGTGTGGGTTTTTTTTGTTGTACACCCACATATATACACATACAAATGCAAAAACACAAACAAGCACACCCCCACAGTGTGTGTTTTTTAAAATATAACATATATATTATATTATATATATATATATATATATTGTGTGGTGGGGGGTGGGGTGTGGGTTTTGGGGGTTGGTGGGTTGTGGTGTTGATGTCGTGTATGCACACACACACACACACACACCACCCCACACACACACACACACACACACACACACATTTTAAAATTTAAAAATTATAAATAAAATTATATAATTATATAATTTTATATATAATTTAAATTAATTTTTATAATAATACACACGCAAAAAAATACATTATTTACATGCTATACATACATATTTTTAATATATCATGCACACACACACCCACACCACACACACTCACACACACACACACAACACACACCCACACACACAACACCACACACCCCCACACACCACACACAATATATATATATAAAATAATAAATATAAATATTAATAAAAATTTTATAATATAATAATAATATAATATATATAATTATTATATATTTTATATATATATATATATATTATTATATATAATAAATATATTAATATATATATACACACACACACACACACACACACACCCTACAATAACGCACACAACCCCACCACACAAAAACACACCACACTACAATATATATATATATATATAATATATTTTTAATATAATATATATATAATATTTTATTACATATATTATACCACACACACACACCCAACACACACATATATATATATTAATAAATTTTATAAAATATATATATATAATATAATATATATAACCCATGATATTTTTAAAAGCCAGCACACACTACACAGAAAATTAAAATATATATATAATATAAAAAAAAATATTTAAAAAATATAAAATAT
>NW_023646020.1:0-7840 GCF_015228065.2 Penaeus monodon
AAAGGAAGAAAGAAATATTTTTTTTTTTTGGCTTGGGGGAAAAAGAGGTTTTTTTAATTTTCAATGTTTACCGGGAAGTTTTTAAAAAACTGGTAAAGTTTAAAAAGTACCCTTTCAGGCTTAAAAGTAAGGGTTATGTTTTTTGTTCTATATATATTTTTTAACAATGACCACCAAAACCAAAAACCCCAAACACAAAAAAACCCCCCCACAAAAAAAAAAACAAAACAAACAAAAAAACCCAAAACAAAACAAAACACAACACAACACACACAACCACAACCACACCCCCACACACAACACCCCACACACACACACACCAACACACACAAAAACAACAACAAACACACACACCACCCAAACACAAAAACAAAAACATCCACAACAATTTAAAATATATATAACAAAAAAATAAAAAAAAATTTTTAAAAAACATTTATAAAAAATTTTTTTTTTATTTTTTTTTTTTTTTTTTTTTTTTTTTTTTATTTTTTTTTTGTTTTTTTTTTTGTTTTTTTTTTTTTTTTTATATGTTTGTTTTTTGTTTTTTTTTTTTATTTTTTTTTTTTTTTTTTTTTTTTTTATATATATGATATTAATTATATTTAAATATTATATTATATTATTTTTTAAATTATTTTTTATTTTTAATATTTTTTATTATAATTATTATTTAATGTTAAATTTTTAATGTTAAATTCTTTGTTATTTATAAAATTTATATATTATATATTATATTTTTATTTTAATTTGTATATATATTATATATTATTTTATTAATTTTTTTAATTAATTATTATTATTATATATTATATATGTATATATGTTATATATATATATATATATATATTATATATATATATATATATATAAAATATATATATATATATATATATAATATATATATATATATATAAAAAAAAATTAATATATAAATAAATATATTTTTAAAATTAATATATATATATATATATATATATAAAATATATATAATATATATATATATTATTATATATATATATATTTTAAATTTATATTTAATTTATATATATATATATATATATATATATAAAATATATATATAAAATTTATATATATATATATATATGTAAACATAACCAAATTTCTTTTGTTTGTCTTTTGCCCCCGATAAACCCAGAAATTTTTCTAGAACCTTACATCTTGAACTAACAAATCGGTATTTTCATATGCCTAGGGGTTTTTTAACGTGCTAGCAACAGTAGTGATGATCCCAATCCATGGGGGGGAAAGGATAAAGTGTCGCGGGAAAAGGGGGGGGTTAGATGATTGGAAATTTATACTTTTGCATTTTTGTTAGAGAGCTGAGCCTCAAAAACCCCCCCTTTTTGGGGAACCCTCCCCTGCCCCCACCAGCCCCCCTGCTTGAACTAAAAAATCATGTATTTTGGCCACTAGATACTTTTGGTATTTTGAGTGATGTTATAACCAACTTTGCTGTAAACCCCCCTTTTCTGAAAACCCCAAACCCGGACTTAAGTTTTTTTATTTATAGTTATTAATTTTTTTCTACTATTTTTGGGTAAAGAATTGAGTTTGATCCCAAAATTTGCTTGGTTTAAGATGAAAATGACTCGGGAAAAATGACCAAAACCATTGTTAGCATCATTGGGAAGAGATTCAGTTGTTGTAAATATAAATAAGTCTTTTGGGTATCGTTTTCAGAACTTTTTTTTAGAACATAATAATACCCATGAAAGTCAATAAGTACATTTTGTTTATTTTGAATCGGAGCAGTTATGTCAAGATCTTATGAAGGTTGCATTTAAAAAAGGGATTTCTTCATTTTAAAAGAGGTTAGTGAATGAATGCTTATATAAAATTTTATTTTTTAAGACTTTTAAAAATATATATTTTTTAATGTGTTTTATAAGGGAAAAAGAACTTGAATTTTAGTAAAGCTTTGGATAAAAAGTGTTTTAAATGTTTAGTTTAAAAATTTTTTATTTTTAATTTTTTTGTATATATTTTTAAAAAATTTGAATTATTATATAAAAAATCTAGTTTAAAAAAATTTAGAAAAAAACCCAAGAAAATAAAAAAAAAGTATTGGGCCCAAAGAAAACATAAAACAGCACTATTTTGGGCAAATCATGCTATTTTTTTCTATGCTACAAGGCTAAACCCCTTTGCCAATTTCTGTGGGAATGTGCGCAGTAAAATCTTTTTCCATTTGGTAGACCTTTATCCCCTTTCAAACTTTACAACTAAAGAACCAGACGAGTCAAAAACTTTAAAGGGCCCATCTTACTTTGTGTAGTTGCAATTACCAAAAATGTTATTCTTTAAGGTACTAGTCATACCTGAGACTCTAGTAGTGCTTGTTTTCTGTTTAACAGAGAGGGGCCCAAAATTCCGACACCTGTGACCACCTCCATCAAGAGAAGGGGCTCCCCCCAAAGCCAATTAGACCCCGAAGTTAGGCAGCTTTGGAAAAATCTCGCTTGTGGCTTTGCCAATAAGGAGGGTGTGGCCAATTTAAGGCTATAGAGAAGGATTTTATTTTTTTAAAAATCGTATAAATGTGTTGAAATTTGGCATTTTAAATTTTCCCCTGGGTATCTTTGGTATCAGACGTATCCTGTGGGTGCCTTTTATATATGAATTATTTTGAGGCTATGCTGTACCCTTATGTGGCACCCCTTTAAAATTGTTTCTTATGTTTTTTGCTTAAGTTTTAGCTGACAAATGGTGTGGTTTATCTGTGGTGTGGAACCTATGACACGTACTGGAGGGCAGGTTTTGTATTGAAAAACAAAAATAATAGAATACAAGTTTTTTGTACGTAACTAGTCATGGGGAGAAATATAAATTGTAATTTTTACAAGCAGCAGTTACTTTTAGGTAAATTTAAACCAATTAAAAAAAATCAAAAACATACAACTCTGGGAAAATCTTTGAAGAGTACAAACTTTATGAAAGTGTTTAACACATCTTTATATGAAGATGTTGTCAACGGGTTACTAAAGGAAAAAAGTTAGATCTACTGAAAGGGAAAAAAGAAAAGCAAATTCTTATTATTGGAATCCCCCCAAAGCAAAGAATAGCTTTTATGTGTTGTAAAAATGTAATTATTTGAATGTAGGCCCAATACTAAAAAAAAATAGAAAAAAAAAGATAAGAAGGAAATTTGAACAGTAATAAAATTTAAAAAGAGCTTAATTTTCATATTTTATGGATCTTTTCATGACTACAGAAGTATAGAATTTTCAGCAGCAATTATTCTAAGATAAGGGGAATTTTATCACTACTTTTATTTTTTGGTAGGTTAAGGTTAAAAAAGTTATTGTTTAAGGGAAATTTTTATCAGTTTTGTAGAAAATAATTAAAAAATTTTTGGAGTTTAAAAGCATAGAGCATATTACAGTAGACAGTTTTAAAAACAGTCTTAACGAAAACTACATCACATATGTGTTGTTTGGAAGTTTCCCGTCTGTAAAATGAGTACTTTTAAACCCCGACTAATTTTTTTTTTTTAATCACCCGGTCCCTCCTCTTGGGATGATGAGGTAACTCGGTGACATGATGAAAGCTGTTAGGTTTTGCAGTAAAGACCCTCGAAGATTATTTTTTGGTTCCCCAGGCAACATTGACTTTGCTAAAAACAAGAAAATTTCCATAAATTGGGAGAATAAAGAGAAAAAACAGATAGGATCCTTATGGGGCATTTTTTTGGAATATGTAAGGATGATATATTTTAAAAATGATTTTTAGAAAAAATTTTCCCGGTTTTTCTCCCCTTTTTTTCATGAAATTATACTTTGTTTTTTTTACAAGACTGATTTACTGACAAACTCTAAGGATACGTATGAATTTTTTTGGGCCCTAAAATAAGGGGTTTTTTTTTACTGAGTAACTCTTTAAGGATACAGTATTTTAATTTTTTGGGCCATAATTTGACAAAAAAAAAAAAACAAAATAGCACCTTAATATAATTTACTTTGTTACCGTTCATTTCGGTATGGACATTGTTTGTATATATTGCAAATACTAATAGAAAAAAATGCAAATGCAAACTTTTCGGTACGCAAAAAAAAAATACGTATTTTGGTAGTGGAAAAAAAATAAGGGCTTTTTTTGTCTAAAGTACACATTCTCTGTGAATATTGCTATCATTAAGTTACAACATTTAAACAAATTGGTGAATATGAATCCAAAAACAGTATAGGAGGTTTCATAAAAAAAAAAGCCCCTTAATTCCTTTTATTTTTTTTTTGTCATAATTGGTTTTTGTGTGTTGTTATTCTTATTGCAATTTTTCAAATGATGATAGTAATAAAAAAGTAATAATAATGATAATAATAATAATAATAATAATAATAATAATAATAATTACTGACAATAATAATAATAATAATAATAATAATAATAATAATAATAAATAATAATAATAATAATGAGGATAATGATAATGATAATGATAATGATGATGATAAGAAGATGATGATGTGATGATGATGATGATGTGATGATGATGATGATAATGATAATGATAATGATAATCATAATGATAATGATAATGATAATGATAATGATAATGATAATAACCCCCCCCCAAAAAAAAAAAAAAAAAATCCCAATAACAATGATAATAATAATAATAATAATTATAATAATAATAATAATAATAATAATAATAATAATAATAATAATAATAATAATGATAAATATATAATGATAATATAATAATAATGATAATAATAAAACAATAATGATAATGAGCAAAAAAATAAATAATGATAATAATAATAATATGTTATCATTATTATCTATATGTATATATATATTATATTATTATTATTATTATTATATTATTATTATTATATTAATTATTATTATTATTACTATTATTATCATTATTATTATTATCATTATATTTATTATCATTTACTATTATTATTATTATTATATTGTTATTATTATTATTATTATTATTATTATTATTATTATTATTATTATTATCATTATCATTATCATTATCATTATCATTATCATTATTTATTATTATTATTATTATCTATTATTATATTATATTATTATTATTATTATTATTATTATTATTATTATTATATTATTATTATTATTATTATTATTATTATTATATTATTATTATTATTATTATTATTATTATTATCATTATCATTATCATTATCATTATCATTATTATTATTATTTCCATTTATAATTGTCATTATCCCTTATCATTATAGGTATTTAGTACTTTTATCATTATTGACTTAACTATTACTCTTCGTATCATTATTACTGTCATTACCAATACCATTATTCTTATCATAAAATGATAATTATTCGGTATCAGTACGATTAGCATAAGTATTGCCTTTTCACATTTTCATCAGTTTCTACACACATTTCTCTCTACGTTCTAATATTGACATATCGTAAGGAAGTGACTGATGTGCAAGGTCAAAGGTCAAGGAGTGTTTCCAGGTCAGGTCAGGTCATGCCGGAAATAACATGACATCGATATGGAAAGGCTATTGTAGTCATATTGGTGTCATAGCTATGCCACTGTCGGTACAGTAAAATTGATGATATTGATGATAGTAATGGTAATAATCATCATGTTACTGATAATGATGTTAATACTAGTGATATGACGAATGGCAGTCGTTATTTTGTTATTACTGTTATCATTATCATTATTACTTTTGTTATCTTTTTATCTTTATCGTTATCCATTGTCATTAATCATTATATTATTATCATATCATTATTATGTTTGTTTTATTACTATTCATATCATTTTATTATTTTATTATTATTATTATTATTATTATTATTATTATTATTATTATTATTATTATTATTATTATCATTATCTTTATCGTTGCCATCATTATTAATAACATTATCATTATTATCTTTATTAATATTTTTTATCATTATTATAATTCTGGTTTTAATTATAACATCATCATCATCAATATCCTGCATATGTTCTTCAATACAACAGATACCATCAACAGATATATAAACCAAACATATAAAGTCTCCGGCAATGACTATAAAATCATTATATACTTAGAAAATAAAAGAACAGCGCCTCTCTCCCTACTAAAATTAAGAAAAGAAGTTGTGAAAAAATCTCTATTGTTTAAAAACGTTTTCGCGGTCTTCGAAAAAGTACACATTTGTTTAGCGAAAGAGAAATAACGTAGGGATCACTTTTCATGGATTTTCATGATTAATAAAATGATATAATGAATAAACTTAATAATGATAATAATAATTAATAAATAATGAATAATGAATGATGATAGTAATAATGAATAATGATGATGATGATGATGATGATGATGACGACGACGACGACGACGATGACGATGACGATGAGAGATGATTGATGATGGATTTAATAATAATAAAATGATAACAATAATGAATAATATAATAATAATAATAATAATAATAATAATAATAAATAATAATAATAATAATAATGATTTCATTCTAAATAATGACAGGAACGGGGGGGGGGGCTGTCAGAAGAATATTGATTAAAGAGGAAGAGGAAGAAGATAAGAGATGAAAATAGGAAGTAGAAAGAAAGAAAGAGATGAGAAAGCAGGAAAAACACAGAAAGTGAAAACAAAATCAATAAAATAAAGAGGGAAAAAAAGAAAAAGAAAAGGATGCAGAAGTAGAGAAAATGAGAAGAGAAGAGGAAGAGGAAAAGGAATTAATAAAAAAAAGAAAGAAGATAATGGAGAAGATGAAAGAGAAGAAGAAACAACACAAAAAATAGTTGGTTTCTAAACTGAGCCCAAATGAGGGGACTCGACACTAACCTTGGAATTTCGAGAATGGAAGATGAGTCAGACGAAAACCAAAGAAAGTGACTCTTAAAAATTAGAAAAGAAAGGAAAAGAGAAGGAAAGAAAAAGAAAAGCACAAAGCCAAGTATAAGAAGGAGTAGAAGGGAGGGAAACCGAGTAAGGAAGGTCTTAAAGTCAGGTCAGAGGAGGAGGGAACCTGCGGTGAGGATGGCGGCTGCAGAGAACCCGCGGCGACGGGGGTGCCTGGCTCGGGCCCCGTGCCAGAAACCGAGCTATATTGGGAGGGTATCTGGTGGGCCAAGAACCAAGCGCTGGCTACCCCTGTACCCGCCAAACCAAGCAGCGTGGGCTCCTCATGCCCAGCAATACCCTGCCACCGAACCAACGATCGATTTCATAACATTGCAAGTTGACTGGACTTTTGCCGGGAGGGTGGAGTACAAGAGTTAAAAACTGTTTGATCAAAGACGAGGTGTGAAGTCGTCCTAATTGTTCTGAAATCGTGACCCAAGGGTTGCTGAAAGGAGAAAACCAACAGCGGAGACCTAAAAATCGCCGGGTAGGCATCTCTCCAACGAACCGAAATAGTTCGATCCTGAAAGTATTTGCAGAGGTCAGAGTTCATGGATTGGAGAGCTTTTAGCACAATATTCTTAAGTAGGGAGAAAGCAAGGTCACCCAGCTGCGTAAATGGACGCTAGATGTATAACAGAACAAAAAAAAAACAAACAAACTAGTTTTTATAAGTGTTTAAAATCAGATCCAATTGGCAAAGGAACAGTAGATAATTTTTAAAAGACATGAGGTAGGTCCCTCAGATGCCGACATAAACCTTAATAATATTAATAAATTAAAGGTATTTTGAATGGCACGAAAACAGGTGTGATTGTGTAGACGGGTTGAAAAAATACACAAATGCCATTTTTGGAGACAGCTACATGGAAATCGTACAAACACAACACACACATTTTTATCTCTTTTTCCTCCCACCCGCTTTTATT
>NW_023646021.1:0-2500 GCF_015228065.2 Penaeus monodon
GGGTGAAATCGACTGGAGTGGCTAGGTTTCACCCGGAGTGGTGACCCATCGCTGCGGCCCGACCAGTAGTAGGTGAACCACCCACACTGATCGTTGCCGCTACCAGGTCTTCTCACCTCGAGAGGGCAGCCACCACAACTCCCAGTCGCTTCAATTCCCGCGATAGCAGAGGTAACCGCTCATCCTGCCGCAAAGACCGGATGTTCCAAGCGCCTACCCAGAAAGCACGCCTGAGGTTAAGCCTCGGGTGGTCGCTCCGGGTGCACGCCACCTCTGCCGCCCCCGCCAACACAGCCCCAGATAAAGGGGGTCGGCAGGCTGTGGGACCGCCTATCCACCTGTGGGGTTCCCGAGGGCTTTCCCCCACAAGCTTCATGGTGGGTTGGCGCCTGCCGGGGCGCAGGCGGGACGAGTAACTCCAATCCTGCACCCCGACATATATATATATATATATATATATATATATATATATATATATATATATATATATATATATATGCGTTACACACAGAAAAACACACACACACACACACACACACACACACACACATATAAATATATATATATATATATATATATATATAACAACCCTCCCTGACCATATATTGTGTATATATATATATATATATATAGTATATATATATATATATATATATATATATATATGTGTGTGTGTGTGTGTGGTGTGTGTGTGTGTGTGTATGTATGTATGTATACATATATATTTATATGTATATATATACTATTATATATATACATATATGCATATTATATATATATATATATATATATATATATATATGTATATATATATATATATATGTATATATATTACATACAGAAAAATTGACCCAGACACCACACACACACACACACACACACACACACAAACACACACACACATATATATTATATATATATATATATATATATATATATATATATATTTATATATGCATATGTAAATTTATATATATATATATATATATTATATATATGTAGATATATAGTAATATAGATAGATAAGTAGATAGATAGATGGATAGATTGATAGATAGATATATGGATGAATGAATGGAAAATATTTTATATATTTTATATATATATATATATATTATATATATCTATATATATATATATATGTTATATATATTAATACATATAATGCATGTATATATATAATAGATATCTATATAGAATATATATATATATATAAATATATATTTACAAAGATACACACACACATATATTCTATATTCGTATATATATACAATTATTATATCCATACATATATATGCATGTCTACCCTCCATGTTTGATTTATATCTATATATACACCGCCCAACACAAGAATACACACACACACACATAACACACACACCACACACATGACACACACCACACACACTACACACACACATACATATATATATATATATATATATATATATATCTATATATATATAATTGTATATATATATATATATATATGTTATATATACATAATAATATATCTATATAATGTATATATATATATATATTATATATTATATATATATATATATAATCTATCACATATATATATGTTATATATGATATAATATATATATATATATATATAGATATTATATCTTAATGTATGTTATATATGTATTTACCATAAAAACCCAAAAGAAAAAAAACAAAAAATACAAACATCTATATAATATATATATATATATATATATATTTAATATATATATATATCCGTTACATTATTATTAGTATCGTAATTATTTGTCATAATTATCACCATTTACTATGATCATCATGATCATCATCATCATTATTATCATCATTATTATTATTGCAATTTTATGATCATTATATCATTATTATTGTACTTATAGGCGATAGATATAATTGTAGGGAATTATACTCCTTAAAAATAATATAATAGTAATGAAACAGATTGAAAATAATCACGATTATTTAATCCAATATCAGTATCATTATACTTGATGTCGCCATTATAATTATAATAGTGTAATATATTTCTTATACAATTATACTACTAATTAATGTAATAAATAATGAGACAAGAAGAATGATAGAAATAACATTATAGTATTTACTATTTTTTATAATAATTATCATTATATTCTTTTATAGAAAGTTATATATCTTTTTCCGATAATATTACAATAAAAGTAATAATAATAATAATAAAAATAATAATTTTAATAATAATGATTACATATAATAACTAGCAATATGATAATATTATTATTATAATATAGTAATAATAATAATTATAATTATATATTATTATGTTATCATAATAATAATAATGAAAATAATAATAACATATCCAACAACAACATAACAACACTACAATAATTATAATAATAATTATTATTGTGTATTTATTATTATTATATTGGCAGTTTTCTTGTTATCCACATATATCTTGTTATCATTATAGTCATAATTATAGAATACTATTTTCATCATTAATAAC
>NW_023646022.1:5000-7839 GCF_015228065.2 Penaeus monodon
GCCCACGAGTTGCCATCCATGGTCCTTTGGGGCCTTGGGCGGTTTGATGCATTTTGCAATGAGGCGAAAACCCTAGGCCTAGAGGTCTCCTGGACCCAAAACCCAAAATTCAGGACTTTGGGGCCTGTTAGGGGGAAACCCCTTCAGTCGATCCATGCTTTCGGGAAGGGCGTTTAAGTCAAGAAAGTTTTTCATACCTTTGGGAGCGTAGTCCATATTCCCGGGTTTGGGGCGACCAGGAAGCATTTGAGGATTGGTCTGGCAACAGGAGCCATGAACTCATCAACAAAAGCGTTTTGGGGTGTCGGTACCATGCAGAAGGGCCCAAATGCAGTCTTCAAGGCCTTGGGTACTTAGTTTTGCCTAGGAAGGAAACCTGGGTGCTATCCCGTGCCTTGGAGGCTCGCCTTTAGCCCTTTTTTAACAAACCCCCTTTCCGGGTCAGGGGTACATTGGGGACCATGGTCCCCAACGGCGGGTTTCACTGAGACGGGTGGGGCCTGTTTCTTGCAAATCCGGGATCGCCAACCAGGCTTATGGCCATTGCCCCTCCCCATGGACGACCCTGCCCCTCAGGTTGCCTCTGTGAGGAAACCCCGGGGGGAGGAGACCTGTGGGGGCGCCTAGGAGATCAGGGTTGGGCAGTCGACGAGACCCGTCGCGAGGAATAGAGATGGGCCGTGTGCCCCGCCGGGGGTCGCCCCGAGGGGTCCTCGGGCTGGAAGCGAAGGGGGGATGCGGCCATGCGCCCCCGCGGCGTTTGCCCCCTTTATGATGAGATATATATTTTTTTATATATATATATATATATATATATATATTATATATATATATAAAATATATATTTTTTTAATGAAAAAGGGAATAATACAAAGCCTCATTGATACGAAAATACCAACCCTCCCCCCCAGGGTCGAACCTAAGCACTCCCGGTATAAACTGGGGGTCAGTGCCATGTAAGGGCCCACTAAAAGGAGTTGCAACAGGATGTCAATAGCTCCAAACATTACCTACTATCATATAAGAGATGATAGCAAATTTTCACACACAAAACCCTGGACACTCTGTGGAAACTGATTCAGTAATTTAAAAACCTAAGTCAGATAACTGAGGTAATTTTTGAAAGAGGAAAAAAAATAACAAAAAACCCCGACCAGATCGAACTAGGCACTTTTTTTTTATAAAATAATATTAAAGATATAAAAATAAAAAGGGAAAATAAAAAAAAAAAAAAAAATAAAAAAAAAAAAAAAAAAATAAAAAATAAAAAAAAAAAAGATAGTTTAACAAACAAAAATATAAAAAAAAAAAATAAATAAAAAAAAAAATTTTAAAAAATAAAAAAAAAAAAAAAAAAAAAATAAAAAAAAAAAAAAAAAAAAAAATAATTTAAAAATAAAAAAAAAAAAAAAATTAAAAAACAAAAAAACAAAAAAAAACACAACAACCCACACAACACCACACACACACACACCACACCACACACACACCCACCACAACACACACAAAAACCCCACACAAACACAACACACACACAAAAAAAAAAAAAAAAAAAAAAAAATTTTAAAAAAAAAAATTTTTTTTTTTTATTTTATATATTACTATATATTATATAATATATATATATATTAAATTATATAATATATATATTTTATATAATTTTATTAAAATATATTAGTTGTATGTATATTATTAAAATATATTAATTTTTTATATATATATTATATAATAATTATATAATATATATATATATATATTACCATATATAATTATATATATATATTATATAATAAATTAAAATATATATATTAAATAAAAAAAAACACCAAAACCCCCAAAAAAAAAAACCCCCAAAAAACACACACACAAAAACAAACACACACAACAAACAAAAACCAAAAAAAAAAAAAAAAAAAATAAAAAATATATATATATATATATATATATATATAATTTTATATATATATATTTATTATAATTTTTTTTATGTTTATAGTTTTTTTATATATAATTATATATAATATAATAATTTAATATATATTATATATTTTATATATATATATTAATATATATATAAATATTATATATATAATAATATATCATAATAATATATAATATATATATATAATATTATATATATATATTTTAAAATTTTATATTTTATATATAAAAATATATATATGATATATAATGTTAACATATATTTATTTTTTTTTTTATTTTTTATATAAGGGAAAATAAAATTATTAAAAAAATATTAATAAAAATAAAATAAAAATAAATATATTATATATAAAATTATTAAAAATATTATATATATATATAATATATAAATATAAAAATATATAGATGCATATATAATCTCAAAATGCAAAATATACATATATAAATATCTATATATATATATAGATATATAATATATATATACATATATGTATTTATGTATGTACACCATACATATATATATATATATATATATATATAATATTATAGAAGATATATAATAGATCATATATATATTATATATATATTATATATATATATATATATATATATATACACACACACACACACACACACACACACACACACATATATATATATAATATATATATATATATATATAATAGATATATATATATATATACATATAGTTATATATGATAATATCATATAGTATTATATATATATAGTATATATAATATATAATATGATAATATAATATTTTAAAAATATAATCTCTATAGTATTTTTTGTATAATAATACCTATATATAATATATTATATATATAATTATATTAATTATTACATTTTTTATAATAATATATATTAAATTTAA
>NW_023646023.1:0-2500 GCF_015228065.2 Penaeus monodon
AAAGAAGGCATTTCTTAGGGACCCCCACCAACTTGCCTAGATAGGAAATAAATTCTTGGGAACCCCCCAATACGGGAGCCCACAGGTCTCGGTAAGGCTCAGGAGTCACATGAAGGAATTTTAGAAATGGAGAAAAGTGCGCCACAAGGCGCCCCAACTACTGGGCCTCCCTACCCAGGGGTCAATGCCCGTAAGGGCTACCCTGGTGTAGAAGAGAGCTGCGGGTCTGAGGTGGGGTGCTGACTACGCCTACTGTAGCCTCGTGTCACCTGCAAAAACAAAGCACTGAAGGTGCTGGCAAAGCACAATAATGTTCTGTAATTACAGGATTTTACTTTACTTTAAATTACGTTAAACAAACTCAGGAACAACAATGTCGAGCGAGACAAGAGGCCCCGGCGCTCCAGGGTAACTCTCGTGGCACAAGACTTGGTATTGTTGCTACTGCGTTTAGAGAGAGGTCTGAGCTCAACAAAAGCTTAAACACGAGTGTGCACAACATCGATATTCATAGCACAAGTAAACAATTCGTTTTTCCCGCCAATACAAGGGAAGGTGAAATCAGGTAAGGGCACAAGATCTATTAATTCACTCCTTTGTAGCTAAGCACTAGCAGAGCCATCTATGTGCACAGACATTTCATAAAAAAAAAAAAAAAAAAAAAAAAAAAAAAAAAAACGAGCACAGCATTTTCCCATTTTTTTTTTTCCCCGTCGGCATTGGGTTAATATCGTTACTATTATCATTATTATTATCAATATTATTGTTATTAGTAGTAGTAGTAGTAGTAGTAGTAGTAGTAGTACATTAATTATTAGTAATTATTGCCAAAAAATATATTATAACTGTAATAATAAAAATAAATAGTAATGATAAGTATAATAATAATAATAATAATCGTATGATATTGTTATTAATATTATTATTGTTATTATTATCATTATTATTCTTTTTACTAGTAGTATAATTCAAAAAATAATTATTATAACAGTAATAATTACAGTAAAAACGATGTTAATTAAAAGAATGACATAAATTTATTATTGTTTCGCCGACAGCCTCATCTCTCTGCTACCAACACAAGGCAGGCTAGGCAGACGGCGTGTTATCCACAGGGTCGTGAACACTGAACAGCTTCAAGAGGCACCGAGCACCACAGCGTCCCCAGAACACCAGGAGGCGAAACGCCACCTGGAGAGGCAGGGCACAAAATAAACTCAAATGACAGTCTTTCCTTTATTACACAAGTTATTTACCCGTACACTTTTCTATAGGCACAATACAGGGGGAAACCAGCATGTCACACTGCACAAAGCAGCTTATAACAGGGCAACACAAAGTTTATCAGGTCACAAGGGCACACACGAGGTCTTCACAGGAGCAGCACCCAACCGCGTCTCCCTCTTGGCTTGTTCCTCCGCTCCTCTGCTCACAGCCAGTTGCATCATGTTTGCCCAGGTCTCTTCATGTTAACACATGCCCAGGTCATCCTTTTCATGTTAACACATGTTTCGCACAGAGACAAAGACCCACTCGCGTAACACTATCCCCCCCTTATCAAGCAGACGACCCGTCTCCTCGTGTGTGCCCTTGTGACCTGATAAACTTTGTGTTGCCCTGTTATAAGCTGAAACAAACTACAGAAAATTTAAATAAAATTAGTCCTCAGGAACAAACAAAATTCTTTCAACAAAAGTAACCGTAACTGAAAATCAGTTCTCAGAAACACAAAAATCTTTCATCCAGCGCGGCTTTCTTCGCTCAAGCTGGGGTCGCTCTGGAGAAGGTGTGGGCGGCGGTAGATTGGCAGTGGCACCTAGAGGGGTATCTCCTGCCCTAAAACTTGCTCAGGGTCACCATTGACGTCTGTTGCATCGCCCTCACTGTCCAAATGCTCATCCTCATCTCGGTCAGCGTCTGCCACGTCCTCATCGCCGCTACTTGGGGGTAACGTCATCTTCTTTTTCACGGTCATGACAATAATGATGATAAAAGTGAGAATGAAGAGAATTTTGGATAACATTTGATGATTATTAAAATTATTACTCATATCATTATTGTTATCAATATTATTATTATTATTATTATTATTATTATTATTATTTTATTATTATTACTTTAATTATTAGTATTATTGCCAAAAATATATTTTGACTGCAATAATAACAATGATAGTAATAATAAGTATAATAATTATACTAATGTTATAATATTGTTTTACTATTATTATTGTTATTATTTTCTTTATTATTCTTTTTACTATTAGTATAATTGCAAAAATAATTATTATAAAATTTAAAAATTACAGTAATAACGATGTTAATTAAAAAAATGATATAAATAATTATTATAAAAACGTTATTATTGTTATTATTTTTGTTATTACTATTATTATTGTAGTGTTTTTTTAGTATAGTTGTAAACTATTATTATAACTGCAATAATTGCAATAATAATGATAATAAATTTCAAAAATGATGATAATAATTGCAATAATGAT
>NW_023646025.1:0-7838 GCF_015228065.2 Penaeus monodon
TATTTTATTATTTTTATATAATTATTTCTTTATAATATATTTATATATATTTTAAAATTTATTATATTTTTTTTAGTTATTTTATTTTAATTTAATATTTATTCTATATAATTTAAAAAAATTTTTATATTTATTTTTATTATGTTGTTTATAATTTATTTATTTTTATAATTTATTATATTAATATTAATTTTATTATTTATATATTATATATATAATATTATTCCCCACACACACTTGAAAAAATTACTCATTAAAAATTCACTCTTGTTTAATCCCTGCAAACCCGTCCCCTATCATTAATTTCACACTAGTATCATTCTGAATAATCTAGATAATTTTTAAAATCTTTAACTTTATTTCGTTTCCCATGAGAAGCACATAAGAAGATATCAAAATAAATTTTTATTTATCTATTCTGAATACTTGATTTTTTTAACACACACACACACACACACACCCACACACACACACACACCCCACCACAAAAACACACACACCACCACACACACACCACCCACACACCACACCACCACATCACACATACCACCACATACACACACACTATATATTTATTAAAATTTTATTATATTATTTATATATATAATATTATATATATTTTATATTTATGTATATATAAATTTTATTATATTATTATATATATTATATATATAAAATTTTAATATATATATTTAAATTTTATATATATATATATATTATATATATTAAAATATACTAACAAAACATAACATATACATATACTATACATATCATAACAATACAATACATATATATTATATATATAATATTATATATATTATTATATATATATATATATATATATATATATATTATATATATATCTATATAATATTTAAAAATATATCATAAATTTTTCTATATATATTTTAATATTAACCCCTATCCCTATTTAAAATATATATATTAAAATTATTATATTATATATTCTAATTAGTATTAAAATCTCTTTGTACTTTTTTTATTTTCCCCTTTTTATTTATTTTATAATTCTTTTTCTATATATTCTTATTCTTTCTTTTATTTTTTTTTTTATATAATAAACGAAAAATTTTAGTTAGAAACTATTGATATAGATTAGTTTGTTTTAGTTATAGATATAAATTTTAAAAATTATTTTTATTTAATTTTCTAATATATTTAAAATTATATTTATATATTTGTTAAAATTTTTATATTATATATATATTTTTTTTTTATTATTTATTATTTAATTTATATATATTATATTTTTTATTACTTTAAATTTTATTATATTAAAAATATTAAAATTTTTTTTTTAAAATATTTATTATATATTATATATAATATATATTAAATTTTATCTTTTTATAATATTATTATATTTTTATTATATTGATAAATTTTAATTATTTATATTTATATATTATACTTCTTCTATTTTATTTTTTAATATCTCATTCTATTAATTTCTCTATATATTTTCTTTTTAAATTTTTTCCCCCTTTTTTATTCTATTTTTTAAAATCTTCTTTCCCACAATTTATATATATCTTTTTATTTCTTTTTTATTTTATATATATTTTAATCTTTTCTTTTTATATAATTTTTTTTTTTTCTATTATCTATTATTATTTATACTAATCTTTTCGTTTTTATTCACTTTATATATTTTTATTATCTCTCTATCTCTTTCTCTCTTTTTCTTCTTATTTTTCTTTTTATTAAATTTTTTCTAATTTTTAATTTTTTTTCTACATTCTCTCTTTTCTATTTATAAAATTCTATTTTCCCCTTATTTTTATCTTTATTATTTCTTTTATTTTATCTTTTTATTTTTATCCTTTTTATTTCACCTATATTTTTAATCTTTTTTCTTTACTTTCTTTTTCTTTCTTTTTTTCTTCTATATTTTTTTTCCCTTTTCTCTTTTTAATCTATATCTCTATCTATATATTATATATCTTTTTCTCTCTCTATCTCTCTCTTATCTTTCTTCTTTTTAATATCTTCCTATTTTTTTTTCTTATTCTTCTTTTCTCTTCTTCTCTTTTTCTATACCTTTATCTTCTTTTTTATCTCTTTCCTTTTGTTTTTCCTTTATCCTTTTACATATATCTTTTTTTTTCTTATTTTTTTCTACCCCCTTTTAATTTTTCTTTCTTTTCAAAATTTTTTTTAAAAAATTTTTTTAAAAATTTTTATTTCTATTTTTTTTTTTTTTTTTCTTTTGAACTTTTTCCCATCTGCCTGGCTCTTTCCCCCGGGGGTAAAGTGGTCGAATTGATGGCAACAAAATTGGCTGGGTGGAAAGCCAGTCTGAATAGTGCCGGGTGTATTTGGCACAGCACATCACTCATCAAGGAATTTTACAAGACATTTTTTGTACAAAACAAAGTAAAATCTATGAACGGCGGTGAGAAGAAAAAGGGAAGGGGGGAGGCAAAAACAAAGAGATAAGTATAGAAAAAAAAGGGAAAAAAAGGAATAGAGTTTGAAATGACTATTTGCTCATTTATATTTTTAGCTTTAAATGAGGGATTTGCGGTTTTGATCAGTTATTTTTATGGATTTTTATTTTGGGCATATTGGGTGCAGAAAGAAATCATGCTGATCTTTTTTTTTGTGGCAAATTCCCACACTTTCTGTTTGTTTTTTTACATTTCGCAGTATGGGAGATTGAAAGTTTATGGATGGTTTGGGTAGTCATATTTTTTGTATTATGATCATAAACATAAAAAGTAATTATTTTTTTGGAAATTTTTTGAGATCTGTTTAGTCTTACAATTGATAGTGAGACCCGTTTGTACTTCTGATTGATAACAGTAAGGTTAAATTAAAATTCAAAAATCTTTTTAAACCTGAGATTGCTTTAAGGGTTTTTAGGGGTTTTGTCACTTGCTAAGGTGAAAACATTTTGTTTCCCATGATGGAGTCTTTTCTTTATAAAAATTTTACCCTTTTTTTAACCCCTTCCTCAGACTGAAATTTAAACATGCAAATACCTCGTTTATATTTTTTCCTCTGGATCGGATGCTTCTTTGAAAACACATCCCAAAAAAGAAGGCCATTTGGGCACACAAAACACCAATGCATGAAAATTTCCTTGCCTCCCTTTTTGCAAGTTTTTTTCTTTTTTTATGCAAAAGTTTTTTTTTGCTTTCTGCCATTTTCCATGTCTATTTGTCATTTTTTTGCTTTAGGGTATAACTTTTTTCTTGCACATTTTTTTTTTTCCCTATTAATCCTTTTAGGGATAAGGATAAAAATAAGTAATTTTTTATTGTTTTTTTTCATTATTTTTTGTAATGTTCAATTTTTTGTAAAACATCAGTCTGCCAGTCACAGTGGGCAGAATAGGACCTGGGGCCCTCCACACCCATTTACTCTGGGTGGTACATTCTACACTCTTTATTGATGAAAATAATGCAAAAACCCCTTCTAAATGCCCAAAAGAATCAGATCTCCCTCCAAAACTTTGTCATTCAGGGCTTGCATTCCCTTAGCCTGGCCTTCCTGAAAATCCATGGCATCAAGCCCTTCACCCCACCCTCACCAAATTTTCATTGATAAGATTTTCTGTGCCCCCCCTCAAACCAAATTTTTTCATGATGTATGGTCCTTTCTGGGGCCTGGGGTTAATTTGAAATTTTCAGAATTTCTCCGAAAAACTTAGTTACCAAAGTCATGATTGTCCCCCTTCTTACCTGTTTTACCCTTTCCCCCGGATTTTTTGGAAAGGGTTTCCTTTTGTTTATTTTATTTTTTATATGTTTGATATTTTTATATCATTACACTAATTATGTCCAAAAAAATAATATGCTCAAAAATGCATAGGGGAAAAAACTAACAAACTCAAAGGAAAGGAAGATTGGGCAGTTCCCCTTGGGCCCATTACTTTATTCCTGGTGGCAAGCACTTTTTTTCAACATTTTTTGGTTTAAATTCTATTTTTATGAAATCTTGCGTTGGAAGAGAAAATGCAAAACGCTTAAATTATGATTGAGGAAGAGGTTTTTTTCGTAAAATTTAAGTGTATATGGTAATTTGTCAAATCTGTGTTACTGATTAAATTGTGGGGATGGGTTCTTTTTAAAAGTATAAAGCAAAAATTTAACTTTTTTGAAGGCTCCTTAATTTGATTAGGAAAACAATGATTGATACATTCACTACTGTAGGTAAAAATCGATCATAGTTGCTGGTGTAAAAAAAAATTAGTTCTTGAAATTTTGTTTTTAAAAGGGGGCACTAAATTTGGCATGAAGATTGAAAGGACAGTTACAAAACGTTAATTTCCTTCACAGTTTTTTGTTCTTTCTTTCTTTTTAATCTTGCATTATGAAGAGCAATAAAAAATATCTAAAAACATAACCCTTTGGTAATCTTAAGTTTAATTAAATTTTATTATAAAATATATATATATATAATTAAATTATAAATATAAAAAATTTATATAAATATATAATAATTTATATATTATATATAATATATATATAAAATTATATTTATATATATATATATTTTATATAAACATTAAAATTTCTCATAAGGTTTTTGCTTTTTTTATGTTGTTTTTGCTCTCTCATAAAGCAATGACTTAAAAGAAAAAAAAGAACAAAAATCTGTGAAGGAAATATAATCAGATTTGTAACTGTCCCCTTTCATCTTCATGCCTAATTTAGTGTCCCTTTTTCAAACAAATATTTCAAGAACTAATTATTTTTACACCAGCAACTATGATCGATTTCTTACCTACAGTAGTGAATGTATCAATCACTTGATTTCCTAATCAAATTAATGGAGCCATTCTAAAAAGTTATAATTTTGCTTTATATCATTTATAAGAACCCATACCACAATTTAATCAGTAACACAGACTTGCACAAATTACCATCATATACACTTTAAACTTTCTACTGAAAGTAACCTCTTCCTCAATCATAATTTTAAGCTGATTTGCATTTCTTCTCTTCCAACGCAAGCATCTTCATATAAAATATGAATTTAAACCAGAACATGTTTGAGAAATCATAATGTGCTCTGCCACCAGGAAATCAAGTAATAGGCCCAAGTGACTGCACCTAATCTTCCCATTCCTTTGAGATTGTTAGATTTTTTTCCTATGCATTATTGATGCACTATTATTATTTTGGACATCATGATTAGTGTAATGATATCAAAATACTCATAACATTATAAATAATAAAATAACAAATGGAACCTTTTCCAAAAATCCAGGGAAAGGGTAAACAGGAAAGGATAGGGGGACTAATCACTGACTTCTTGGAAACAAATTTATTTCTGGAAAAACTTCTGTAAAATCAAAATTTAAACCCCATGACCCAGATACGTGACCATCACATCATGAAAAATTTGGCTTGAGGTGGTCACAAAAACATCCTATCATATGAAATTTGGCTGAGGGCTGGGGTGACAGGAGCTTGATGCCATGAGACTTTCAGCTGAAGGCCAGGCTGATAAAATGACAAGCCTGAATCACAAAGTTTTTGAGGGAGATCTGATTCTGTGGGCATTTAGAATGGGGTTTTTGCATTATTTTTCATCAATAAATGAGTGTAGAATGTACCAGCCATGAGTAAATTGTGTGTGACTGGCTCCAGGTCCTTTTCCCTGCCCACTGTGACTGGCAGCACTGATTGTATTACTAAAATTGAACATTACAAAAATAATGACACAAACAATAAAATATTACTTATTTTTATCCTTATTGCACTAAGTTATGGATTACCTAGGGAGATGATATAGAACATGTGCAAGAAAAAGAGTCTATTACCATAAAGCAATCAAATGACAATAGACATTGGAAATGGCAGAAATGCAAAAATACTTATGCATAAAAGAGAAAATAACATTGCCAAAAGGGAGGCAAGGAATCTTGTCATCGCATATGAGTGTTTATGTGTCCCCAAAAATGGCCTTCCTTGTTTTGGGCTATGTGTTTGCAATGAGCATCCAATCCAGAGGTAAAAAAACTTAATCACAGAGGGTATAGCATGTAATTTGCAGTCTGAGGCAATTGGATTAAATTGGGTAAATTGTATTCAAAGAAAAGACCCATACATGGCAAACAAATGTTGCTAACCTTAGCAAATCGACAAAATCCACTAACCACTCTAAGCAATCTCAGGTTTTAAAAGATTTCTGAATTTCAATTGAACCCTTACTGTTTATCAATCAGAAGTACAACCCGGCTCTCACTATCAATGTGTAAGACTAAACAGACCTCATCAAAAAGTCCAAAAAAAAAATTACTTTTTTTTTGTTTATGTATCATAAAACAAAAAAAATGTATCATACCCAAACCATTCCATACAACTTTCAACTCCTATGCTGCGAATGTAAAATAACAAACAAGGGAAGTGTTGGCAATCTTGCTCATCAAAAAATGATCAGCATGATTATTTCTGCACCCAAACATGCCCAATATCAAATATCCATAAAAATAACTGTCAATAACCGCAAATTCACTCATTTACATAGCTAAAAATACAAAAGAGCAAATAGTCTTTTCAAACTCTATTCCTTCTTTTCCTTTCTTTTCTATACATTACTCTTTCGTTTCTGCCCCCCCCATTCCTATCTTCTTCTCACTTCAGTTCTATCAGATTTCACTTTGTTTTGTACAAACCTGTCTTGTAAATTTTCCTTTGATAGAGTGTATGTGCTGTTGCCATAATACCCATGCCTATTCAAGCTGTGCTTTCTCACCTCAGCCAATTCTGTTTTTCTTTCTTATCAATTTTTTGACCATCTTCACCTACAAGGTTGAAGAGAAATGAGCCAGTGCATGATAGGTAAAATTAAGTTTTCAAGAGAATTTTTATATTATATATATATATAAAATATATATATATAATATATATATATATATATATATATATCATATATATATACATAACATAAATACAATATATACATACTATATATATATATAAAATATATATATTTTATTAATATTTATATATATATATATATATATATATATATATATGTATATATATATTATTTTTTATTATTATATATATATATATATCTATTATTATATATATATATATTTTTATATATATATTATATTTTACTTATATATATCTTATTATATATCTATATATCGTCTATATACTATATACTATATATTATAATTTTATGTATCTATATTTTATTATATATATATATATCTTTTATCTCATATTTCAAAATATATAATCTATATATATATAATCTATTATATAAAAATCTATATATATATTATTTTCATTCTTTTTCTATTTCTAAAAATATATTATATATATCTATATAGATATATAATTATATAATTATCTATATATATTTTTCTATTTTATATATATTTTATAAAATATATAATTATATATAATATTTTATTATATAAAATATATTTTTCTATATTATATATATATATCTATATAATATATATTATATCCTATATTATATCTATATCTATTATATTAATATATTTATTATATGATTGTATATATATGTATAGATTGTATTTTAAAATTTTGTATATATATATATTATATATATCTATTTTTATTTTTATTTGTTATAGGTATTAGTTATTATCTATTTGTATTCTTGATTATATATTAAAGAAAAAATTTAAAAAAAAAAAAAAAAAAAAATTTTTTTTTTTTTTTTTTTTTTTTTTTTTTTTTTTTTTTTGGTGTGGTGTTTTTGTTTTGTGTGGTTTTGTGTGTTTGGTTTGTGGTTTTGTGTTTTGTTAAAAAACAATCAAATTAAGTATTTTTATACTAGGAATTAAATGAAAAATAAAGAAAATTTCATTTTCTGAAAATTAA
>NW_023646027.1:0-7835 GCF_015228065.2 Penaeus monodon
AAGGAAAGGAGGAAATAAGGGGAAAAAAGAGTAGGGTAAGGAAGTTGGAAATTATTTGAAAGAGGAGGAAAAGGAGGAGGGGAAAAAGGGGAAAGGAAAGATAAAATTGGAAGGAGGAGGAAAAGGGGAGGGGGAAAAAAAGGGAGGGGGCGGAGAGGAGAAAAGAAGGAGGAAAAAAGGGAAGGTGGAGGAAGAAAAAGGGGGAAACTGGGGGGGCGAATTAGAGGTGGGAGGGGGGAAGGAGAAGGAGGAAAAGAGGGAAAAAACAGAGGAATTAAAATGAGAAAAGAGGGATGAGGAGAAGGGGGAAGACAGAAATTGGGAAGGAGGAGGAAAGAGGAGGGAGGAGGCTGTAAATTTAAAAAAAATAATAAAATCAAAAAATTTTTTTTACACATTTTTTTACCACTCTTTCTAAAATTACACACCACAACCACAACACAAAAAACCCCAAAAACAACAACCACCCCACACACCACACACAACCCAAAACAAACCCCACACCCACACAAATATATAATTATTATATAATATAAAATATATATATATAATAAATATATTATTTGTGGGTGTGGTTGTGTTGGTGTGTGTGGGGGTGTGGTGTGTGGTGTGTGTGGGGTTGTTTTGGGGTTGTGTGTGTTTGGGTTTTTTTAAAGGTTTTTGGGTTTTTGGTTTTTTGGTTTTAAAAGTTTTTTCATTTTTGGTTTTTGGGTTTTTGGTTTTACTGTTAGGTTTGGTTTGGTTTGTTTTGTTTAGGTTTTTTTTGTTTAGGTTTTGGTTTTAGGTTTTGTTGGGTTTAGGTTTAGGTTTTGTTTGGGTTTTTGGTTTTTGGGTTAGGTTTTTTAGGTTTTAAAGGTTTTAGGGGTTTGGTTTGGTTGGTTGGGGGTATGGTGTGTGTGGTGAATTTACACCACCACCACAAAAAACAACAACACCACCACCACACACCACCACACACACCACAAAACCACAAAAATATATTTTATATAAATTTTAAAATATTATATATTATATAATTAAAATTTTGGTATATTTATTAGGGGTGTGGTGGTTGGGGTGGGTTTTTGGTGTTGTGTAATGTGTATGGTGGGTGTGGGCTTTTGGGATGGGATGTTTTTTTGTGGGTATTTTGTATGGGAATATATATATATATATATATATAATTATATTATTTTATATATAATATATGTGGGGGTGGTGGGGGGTGTTTGGGGGGTTTTTGAATGGTGTGGTGGTGTTTGGGTTGTGTGGGGGTTTGGTTTGTTGGGGTTTTTTTTGTGTTGGTATGGGTTTTTTTTTGTTGGTGGTTTTTGTTGTTTTGGGGATATGGGAAAAGTTATAATTTATATATATATTAATATATTTTATATATTTTATATATTTATTAATATATATTTTATATATTAAATTTTATATATATATATGAATATATTTATAACAAACCCCACACCACACACCACCCCACCAACAACACACACAAAAAACAAAACCACACACAAAAAAAATACACAACAAACCACACAACACAAAACACCCCACACCAACACACACCCCAACACACCCCCACCACCAAACATATTAATCTTCTCTCTTCTCTCTCTTCCCCTTCTCTCTTCCTTCTCTCCCCTTTTTCTTCTCTCTCCCTTTTATAATATATATATTTATTATAATAAAAATATATATAAATAAAACTACATAAGAAATAGAAAAATAATAGATAGGATTAAAAAGAGGGGCAAAGTGGAAGAAAGAAGGGGGGAAACCGGGGAAACGGAGAGAAAATAAGGAGGAAGGAGACCGAAAAGGAAAAGAAAGGGCTATGGGGGGGGGAATTTTGAAAATAAAAGGAGGTTTGGAGGGGAGGTAGGAGGGGAAAGGGGATCGGGGGAATAAAGGGAAGGGAGGAAAGAGGAGGAAGCAAATGTAGGGAGGATGGGGAAAAAGGGAGATATAATTGTAAGGATGAGGAATGGGAGTAAGGGGGAAAAAAATGAGGAAAAATAAGATGGGAAGACAGAATTTGGAAAGGAGGGGGGAAGAGGGGAGGGGCTGTATATTAATTCAATAACATACAAATAATTTTACCAATACCATTTTAAAAAATTATTAATTTTTAATATAATATTTTAAATATATAAAATATATATATTATATATATATTAACAACCAACAAAACCAACACACAAAAAAAAAAAAAAACCAAAAAAACACACACAACCCCAACAACACCAACACAACACCCAAAAATAAAATTATTATATAATATATAATTTATATATATAATTTTTATATTAAAATATGTATATTTGGTGTGGTGGGGTTGGGGGTGTGGTGGTGTTGGGGTGTGGGTGTGGTGGGCGTGTGGTGTGTGTTTTTGTGTGTGGTTGGGCGTGGGGGTTGTATGGGGGTGTTTTTTTATTTAACAAAAAAAACCATATAGGATGGGAATAAACATGAAAAAAATTTTAAAAGAATTGTATGGGGTTGTGTTGTTGGTGTTGGTGTTTGTGGTTTGTTTTTGTGGTGGGTTTTGGGGGGTGGGGTGTGTTATTATAATTATATATATTTTTTTAAAATAAATTAAATAAAAAAATTTTAAATTATTAATATATAATATATACATTTAATTTATAAAATAAAAAAACACAAAAAACAACAAAACCCCCCAAACAAAAAACAAGACCCAAAAAAAAACAAAAAACCCAAAAAAAAAAAAAAAAAAAAAATTATTTTTAAAAATATAATATTAATAATTTAAAAATTAATATATTTAATAAAATTTTAGTTTTTTTTTTTTTTTATTAATTGGGTTTTTTTAAAAATTTTTTTTATTTTATTTTTTTTTTTTTAAATAAATTTTTTTATTTTAAATTTTAATTTAAACTAAATTATTTTTTTAAATTTTTTTTGGGGGTTTGGTTTTGGGGGTTTTTGGGGTTTTTTTGGGTTTGGGTTAGGTTTTGGGGTTTTTTTTTGGGGGTTTTTTTTTTTTTTTATTTGTGGGGGGGTTTTTTTTTTTTTGGTTTTTTTTTTTTTTTGGGATTTGGGTTTTTTTGGGGTTTTTTGGTTTTTTTGGGTTTTTTTTTTGGGTTTTTGTTTTTTTTTTATTTTTGGTTTTTTTTTTTTTAAAAAGGGGGGTAGGTTTTTTGGGGGGGTTTGGTTTTGGGTGGTTTTTTTTTTGGGGTTTTTTTGTTTTTTTGGTTAGGGTGGGTTTTTGTTTTTTTTTTTTTAGGTTTTTTTTTTTTTTTGGTTTTTTGGGGGTTTTTGTTTTTTTTGTTTTTTTTTATTTTTTTTTGGTTGGGTTTTTGTGTTTTTTTTTTTTGGTTTTTATTTTTTTTTAATTTTTTTTTGGGTTTTTGGTTTTTTTTTTCGGTTTTTGGGTGGGGGGTTGGTGTGGGGTGGGGTTTTTTTTTTTTTTTTTTTAATTTTTTTTTGGTTTTGTGTGGGTTGTTTTTTGGGTTTTGTTTTTGGATTTTTTTTTTAGGGGAAAAAAAAAAAATAAAAAAATTTTTTTTTTTTTTTTTTTTTTTTTTTTTTTTTTTTTTGTGGTGGGGGTGTTTGGGGGGGGTTTTTTTGGTTTTTTTTTGTTTTTAAAAAATTTTTAAAGAAAAAACCCCCCAAAAAAAAAAAAAAAAAAAAAAAAAAAAAAACTTTTTAATAATAATAAAAAAATAATAAAATTTGGGGGGTTTTTTTGGGTTTTTTTTTGGGTTTTTTTTTTGGGGGTTAGGGGGTTATTGTGTTTTTTGGGTTGGGTTTTTGGGGTTATGTTTTTTAAATAGTTTTTTTGTAAAAAAAAATTTTTTAATTATTTTTTTAATTATTTAATTAATTTTTTAATTTTGGGTTTTTTTTTTAAATTTTTAAAAAAAAAATTTTTTAAAAAATTTTTTTTTTAGTTTTTTTTTTGAAAAAAAAAATTTTTTTTTGGTTTTGGTTTTTTTTTTTTTTGGTTTTTTGGTTTTTTTTTGGTTTTTGGGGTTTGGTTTTTTTGTGGTTTTTTTTTTTTTTTTTTTGGGTTTTTTTTAGGTTTTTGGGTTTTTGGGGTTTTTTGGGGTTTTTGGTTTGGTTTAGTTTTTTGGGTTTTTTTGGTTTGGGTTTTTTTTTTTTTGGGGTTTTTTTAAGGGTTTTTTTTTTTTTTTTTGTTTTTTTTGGTTTTGGTTTTTTTGGTTTTTTTTTGGGGGGGTTTTGGGGGTTTTTTTGGGTTTTTTTTTGGTTGGGGTTTTTTTTTTGGGGTGGGTTTTTTTGGTTTTTAGGTTTTTTTTGGTTTTTTAGGTTTTTTTGGGGTTTTTTTTTTTTTTTTTTTGGGTTTGGGTTTTTTTTTTTTTTTTAAGTTAAATTTTTATTTTTTTTTTTTTTTTTAAGGTTTTTTTTTTAAATTTTTTTTAGTTTAGGTTTTTGATTTTTTTTTTTTTTTTTTTTTTTATTTTTTTAATATAATATATATTAAAATTTTTCAATATACCCAAAATAATAATAAAAAAAAATAATTTTTAATTTTAAAAAATTATAATATTAATAATATATTTAATTTATATATAATTATAATAATAATTAAAAAATAAACATAAATTTAACAAAATTAAAATTAAAAATTTAAAAAAAACATATAAAAAACCCTTTAATATTTTTCTAAAAATTATTTTTTCCCTTTTAATAAAATTTTTTTTAAAATAAAAAAATTTTTTTTTTATTATAATAAATATAAAATATAAAAAATATTATTATATATAAATAAATTTAAAATTTTATTATATATAATAAATTTTTAAAATAAATAAAAAAATTACATTTCATTAATATAAATTATATATAATAATAATTTTAAAAAATTATTAATATTAAAATTTTATTTTTATATTTTAAAAAAAAAATTAAAAAATAAATTTTTCATATAGGGAATTAAAAAAATTATAAAAAATAATTTATAAAAAAAAAAAATAATTTAAATTTAAAAATTAAAAATATAATATATAAAAAAATTTAAAATTTTTAAAATATTTATATTTAAAAATTATTTTTATAATAAAATTAAAAGAAATAAAAATTTAATAGATATAATATTTTTAAAAAAAATTATTATTAAAATTTTAATTTTTTATATAAATTTAAAAAATCTAAATTTTTTTTTATTTTATTATATTATTTAATTTTAATAATATTATTATATTATATAATTAATAAAACATTTTTTTAAAAAATTTTTATATATATTAATTTAAATTATATAAAATATATATATTTATATTTTTAAAAATATATAATTACTTATAAAAAAATAAATTATAAATATAAAATTTTTATAAAAATAAAATTTCCCCTAATAATAATTAACATAATTACAAATTTTAAATTTTCATAATATTATATATTTTATAAAATTTTTAAATATTTTCCCCCTACATATTTAAATTTCATAAATTAAATAATTAAAAATTTCCACCCACAAACAACACACCCACACACCAACACAAAAAACACACCCCAATAATAATAATATGATATATATAAAAATATTATATAATATTTATATATAATTAAAAAAATTATATTAATTAATTAAATACCCTACTAAACCATAAAATTATTTTAATATTTATTTTCATTTATATGCCCTTTTTATAATAATTTTTATATTTTATATATTATTATAATATTAAAAATAATAAATTTATAAATTTAACACCATAATTTTTTTTCCCCTATATATAACATATATATAACAAAATAATATAAATTTAATTACCCTTAAATTTTAAATTTATATATATATATATTTAAAGTGATATATAAAATTTTTTTATATTTTTTATAAATAAATTAAATTATAATTTTTATATAAAACATGGTTGGGGGTTTTTGTTTTATCTACCCTTTTTTAAATATTAAATATATATATATAAAATTTAAATTTTTTATTATATATAATATTATATATATATTTTTTAAAAATTTATTTATTTTTAAAATTTTTTTAAAATTATTTTTAAAATATATAAAATTAAAATAAATATTATATATTATATATATAAATATAATAATACATAAATTTAAAATTAAATAATATTTAATTTTAAAATATATTAAAATATTTTTAAATAAAAAAATTTTATTTTATATATATTTTTTTATATATATATTATATAATTTTTATATATTTTTTAATAATTTATTTTTTATAAATATTTTTAAATATTTATAAATAAAAAATATATTATTTATTTTAAAATTTAACATTTTAATAATTTTTAATTTTTATTTAATATTTTATATAAATATATAATATATAATAATAAATTTTTTATACAAAAAAATAAAATTTTTTTTATTTTTTTAAAAATTTAAAATATAATTTTAAAATTTATTTAAAATTTTATTTTTTCAAAAATTTTTTTTTTTTTTCATCCTACAAATATTTTTTTTTTTTTTTTTTTTTTTTTTTAGGTAAATTTTTTCATTCCCCGGCCGCCGTTTTTGGGGCCCCCGAAAAACCCATTTGGTTTTTCAATGGGAAGTTTTTGGAAGGAAAAAAACGGGGGTTGGGGGTTTTTTTTTTTTCCCCGGGGAATGGGGGGCCGGGGTTTTAACCCCTTTTTTTTTTTTTTTTTTTTTTTTTTTTTTTTTTTTTTTTTTTTTTTTTTTTTTTTTAGGAACCCCCCTTTTTTAATTTTTTAATGGGTTTTTAAAAATATTTTTTTTGGGTTTTTAACCCCGTTTCATAAAATTTTGAAATTTTAAAATTTTTACTTTAAGGGGGAAAAAAAAATTTTTACTCAAACCCCCCAACCAAACCCCCCCCCCAAAAACCCCCCCCCCCCCCCCCCCCACCCCCCAACCAAAAAACCCCTTCCCCCAAAAAATTTTTTAAATTTATAATATAAAAATATTATATAATAATAAATAATATATTTTATATAAAATTTATTTTAAAATAATATATATTTTAAAAATAATTTTTTTAAAATTTTTTTTTTTTAAAAAATATTAATATAAAAATTAAAATTTATTTTAAATATTATTAAAATAATTTTTATTTAAAATTATATATATTTTAAAATTTTTTTTTATTTTAATATTTATAATTATAATTTTAATAATTTTTTTAAAACTTTATAATATAATAATTTTTAATTATAATATTATTAAATAAATTTTAAAAAAAAAAAAAAAAAATAAAAAAACAAAAAAAAAAAAAAAAAAATATAATAATATATAATTTTTATTATTATTAATATAATATTATATTATATTTTTTAAAAATATAAAATTTATAATATAATTTATATTTTTATATTATTAATTTAAATAATTTTTTTTTTTTTTTTTTTTTATTTATAAAAATAAAAAATTATATTTTTATATTATATATAATATTCTAAATGATATATTTTATATTTAATAGTTTTTTTTTTTGTTTTATATTTTTATCATTTATTAAATTAATTTTTTAAAATTTTAATATTAATTTTTTATTTATTATTATTTAATTTAAGTTTTTAAATTATTTTTTAAAAAAAATTATTTTTAAAAAATAAAATTAAATTTTTTTAGTTTTAAATTTATTTAAAATCTATTTTATTTTTTTTAAATTTTTATTTCTTATTATTCATAATATTTATTAAAATTTTTTTTTTTTTTTTTTTTTTTTAATTTAAAATTAATTTTAATATATTTTTTTTTTTTTCTTTTTTTTTTTTTTTTTGTTTTTTTTTTTTGGGTTTTTTTTTTTTTTTTTTTTTTTTTTTTGGTTTTTTTTTTTTTTTGTTTTTTTTTTTTTTTTTTTGTTTTTTTTATAAAAAAAAAATTTTTTTTTAAAAATTAAATATTAAAATTTT
>NW_023646028.1:0-2500 GCF_015228065.2 Penaeus monodon
ATTTTTTTTCCATTATCTATTCTTTTTCTTTTTTCTTTTGAAGACAGCAGGAATGGAGCAAACGCCAAAAAAACGCCAAACAAAAGCCAAAAAAAAGCCAAACAAACGCCAAACAAACGCCAAACAAAAAGCCCAAAAAACGCAAACAAACCACAAAAAGCGCCAAAAAAACGCCAATAAAAGCCCAAAAAAACGCCAAAAAAAAAACCAAAAAAACCCGAAAAGCACCCAAAACAACACCAAACAAACACCAAAAAAACGCCAAAACCGCGCCAAAACAAAACCCAAAAAAAAACAAAAAAAGATAACGTTTCAGTCGGTCCAAAAATTTACTTGGAAAACCGTGTAAAAAAAAAAATAATATTTTTGACAAAATTAGCTGTTAATGTTTCCCTCTCGTAGTTTCTTAATTTTTCTTTTTTTTATTATCATTGTTTTTTTGTTATTTATAACAAAAGTTCCGCCTTGCTCCCTTCCCTTTTAACACACACACACACACCACACACACACACACCACACACACACAAACAAAAAAAAAAAACACACCCACACCACACACACCAAAAACACACACACACCACAACAAAAAAAAAAAAAAAAAAAAAAACAAAAAAAAAAAAAAAACCCCCCCACACACACACACACACACAAACACACACACACACAAACAACACCACACCCCAAACACCACAAACCACCACCCCCCACACACACACCACAAACCCAAAACAAACACCACACACACACCAAAAACACACCAAAAACACACCACAAACAACACACACACACCATCACACACCACAACACCTCAACACACACCACACCACACACTCACTATATATTATTATATTAAATATATATAAAATTTTAAAATTATAATATTATATTATATATACACACCCAACGCCCTTTGCGCCCAGACAGAAAGGTCGAGTTAATCACCACCCTTTTTAACCTCTTCCCCCCCCCCCCCCCCTCCCTCCCCCCCCGTCACCCCCTCCGTCTACTGACCCCCCTCCCTCCCTCCTCCCCCCCCCTCCCTCCCCCCCCCCTTCCATTCGTCTGACTGCCTCTCCCCCCTCCCTCCCTCCCTCCTCCTCCCTCCCTTCCATCCGTCTGACTGACCTCTCCTCCTCCCTCCCTCCTCCCTCAGTCTCCCTTCCTTCTCCCTCCCTCCTTCCTCCCTTCCCTCCCCTTCTCTTCATCCCCTCCCTACCTCCCTTTGCCTCCTTCCCATTCACCCTTTTCATTCCTTCCTCTCCCTTCCCCCTCTTTACCTTCGCCTAAGCGGTCTCTCCCTACGTTTTCTTCCTCCCTTTAATTCCCTCCCTTTCTCCCTTTCTTCCTTTCTCCTTTTACCCTCACCTCCCTTCCTCCATTCTTTTATCCCCTCCTTCCTTCCTCCCTTCTTTTATCACCTCCTTCCTTCCTCCTTCCTTTTATCCCCTCCTCCCTTCCTCCCTCACTTTCTCCCTTTACCCCTTCCCTTCACCTCCCTTCTCTACCTTCCTCCCTTGTCCCCTCATTCCCTCTCTCCCTCCTTCCCTCCCTTCCTCTTTTACTCCCTCCTTCCCTCCCTTCCTCTTTTACTCCCTCCTTCCCTCCCTTCCTCCCTCCCTTCCTCTTTTACTCCCTCCTTCCCTCCCTTCCTCCCCTCCCTTCCTCCCTTCCTTCTACCCTACCCCTCTCTCCCTGCCCCCCTCCCCCCTCAGCCTCTCGTAATCATTAACTTGGACATCTTCATTCTTTTCCCTTCTTTCTTTCCTTCTTTCTCGCTTTCTCGCTTTCCCTCTCCTCTCTCTCTTTCTTTCTCTCTCTCTCTCTCTTTGTTTGTTTGTCTGTCTGTCTGTCTGTCCCCACCCCTCTCTCAAAGATATATATATATATATATATATATATATATATTATATATATATATATATATTTTATAACATATATATATACAAAATATAATATAAAAATTATTATATATAATAATATATTAATATACACATAAATAAATAATCTATATATAATATTAGTATATATATATATATATATATATATATATATATCGTTTTCTCTCTCTCCTCTCTCTCTCCTTTAAAAAATAAGAAAGTTGCTATGATGATGGATACATAAACTCTTACCCAAACACACACACACACACACACACACACACACACACACACACACACACACCACACAACCAACACCACACACACCACACACACACCCAACACGCCGACACACACACACACACGCGCGCACAAACCCATGAATAAAACATACTGATACGAGATTTGCTGATACTGAGAAATCTCTCGTTCAGATATCCGATTTCAATCTCGTTATTAAAATGTTATCAATAACACTTACTGAACATATGGAACGCCATTATTTACAACATAAATGTCTGGCGGTTTTATTTACTGAACAAAACAGCTAGTAAAATGAAAAGGTTTAAATATTGTTATGCGGTTCAACTACAGGTTTATGAAAAGGGGGATTTAGATATGAA
>NW_023646029.1:0-10000 GCF_015228065.2 Penaeus monodon
GGTTTTATTCATCCCACCAGACTGTAGCACCTTCAAGGCAACGGGTCCTAGGACGGTTATTAACACCTATGAATAACAAACGTTGAAAATTTCTCTCAGTATTTAATCAAAGTTGTCACTGACTACTATAACACGTGGGTCTGTTCACCAAAACTCTCGAAGAAAAGGGGCCCAGGCCTCACATGCACCGAGGGTATAATGACCATATTTGGCCAAGGAACATAAATGGTCCAGGAGCTTGCTAATTGTTATAAAGATAGTAAGACGACAGATAATCTTCAGCAGTTTATAAAAGCCAACATGGAATTCAAAGAATTAAAAACTCAGATTCGTAGTAAACACTGGGAACAGTAGTCAAACTTCTGAAGCTGACATGTGGAGAAAAATTAATAGGCTGACAAGTAAAGCCTCACAACACCGCAGTTCCACACTCCACAAGAACAGGCTAATATGCTGCTAGAGCAGTGGACCGGGAATTCTCAGGTAAACTCACTTCCACAGGGGATAAAAGACAAGTCGAAAATAGATAGAAACTCTAATATAGCAGTAGCCTGTGCTGCAATCGACCCCTCTGACTGCTGAAATAACCGAGTGGGAACTAATTAATGCCCTTCTGAAAGGTAAGGTAACCACCCTGGCGAAGATGGCATTATTTATAGTGTCCTTCACCACATTACCACATTACCAGGCAGCCCACTTTTGCATCTGTATAGACTCAGCCTATCACAAGGAATCATCCCAAGCTCCTGGACTAAAAGGTTAATCATTCCCATACCTAAACCTAATACTGACAAATACGGCCCATTTCCTTGACCTCCTGTCTGTGCAAAGTACTTGAGAGGATAATACTGAACAGGCTTATGTATCGCATAAGTGCTAAGTTATCCCCCAGACTGTATGGATTTCTCCCAGGGTGTTTTACAAACACAAACCCAGGCATGCAAACTGTATGTCTTGATCTTAAATCTGCCTTTGATATTGCAAACTGAGAAATCATTATTGAGCAACTAGCTAGTTTTAGTATTCAGGTACTTATACAAAAGCATTTGAACTCGGCACACCTCAGGGAGGTGTACTTAGTCCCATGCTATTTAATATCCTATGCATAGATTACTAGGCGATATACCACTTGAGGGCAATGACTCCATTATTTGCTATGCCGATGATATTTGCATTAAATCCTCATCCGAGGAAAGAATGCAAGTGATTTTGGATATACTTTCAGCAAGGGCTATTGAGTGTGGCTTGATAATCTCGACTGAAAAAAACAAGGCTCTTAGCCCAAAGACAACCCCTCTGCCAAGGTTTCATATAAATGACATTGAGCTAGATCTTTGCCATCAGTACAAATATCTCGGGGTGATTCTCAATGATGCAGAGTTCATCAGAAACCTGAAGAAAAGTCTGTGGGAGTGGCTGAGGCCACTTAGGACACTTGTTGGCAAAGACCATGGTATCAATGTCAATATTGCAAGACTCTTTTACTTGTAATACATATGGTCGGTCAGAGATTATCATGCATTGCACCTAGTATTGTTCAAAGAATCATAGTTGACTAGTTTAGAATATGTACAAAATGAAGCCATGAGGATCATTCTTGATGCCCTTAGAACAACAAGGATTGTAAATATGAGAAATGATCTTAACTTACCCTCTGTTTACGAAAGAATATTATACATAAATACCACATTTGGTGTCAAATCAATTAGAGTTCCAAAGACAACTAAAACAGAATAGAGGAGCTTTCGGACAACTACCGATTCATACTCAAATCCATGGATACAAGTAACACTAGCTCAGATGAACATACCCATAACTAAGACCCTACATGGCGTTCTGTACCACCGGTGGAAAATGTCGGGCACTAAGTGAATATATGAACGACTAGCGCCGACCCTTGACAAAAAGACAGTGTCGCCCCCTCGCTATATTAAGCAGAGTATGCACTTTGTCTAATAACATAGAAATCATCTGAATACTCTGTCACTAATGCATAGAATGCTACACGTGAACGGCCCTTGCAGTCTAGGGTGGAATCAGAGCAGATGTGCTTTGTTGTGTCAATAAAGCAATATCTTGCAGGCTACAGGATTGTAGGAGGTGGTTCATGACTGGGCCAGCCTACGCAAACTGAGTTGGTAGGATACTCATTGAAATTCAAGGCTCAGGGGTAATTTTCTGATCACAGAGAGGGCTCTCGGCATCTGAACACTCTAGAACAAGTGCAAGGAATAAATCGCATGACATTCACGATAAACGTGATACGTACAAAATAACGAGGCCATGATTATAGTTTTGTGTGGCGTTCATCGCATGTTGAAATCACCTAGGCATGATCTGCTGAATCGCCTAGCAAGTCAGCGTGGACAAGCAAGTGTGGATGTAGATCTTGGGGTAGCCTATTTCTAGGTTTTCAGCATTGAAGCATCAAATGTACAGAAGCTTGCGCTACGCCTGTCCCAAATAGCCAGCGTGGTAAATAAAGGACTAAACTAAACTAAAATGAAGTTAATCCGTGCAATGTCAAGAGCTCTGGGAGATCACCCTATACAAAACATCCACTGACTTAATATATAATATATATATATAAATATATATATATAATATATATAGTATATTAATATATATATATATGTATATACAAATACATATGCACACACAAATACGATATATTCATACGCATATATATAATATATACATATAGTATATATATATTATATATATATGTATACTGTTTATATATATATATATATATTATATATATATATAATATATGTATATAAGTATATATATATATTATGAGATATATATAATGATATATTAGGCAGTGGATTTGTTTGTCATAAGGGTGATCTCCCATATAGCCTTTGACCATGAGGATCATTCTTGATGGCCGCTTAAACAACAGGGATTGTAAATATGAGGGAAATGATGCTTAACTTACACACCTCTGTTCTTATGCACGAAAGATATATTATACCTAAATACCACATTGTGGTGTCAAATGCAATTAGAGTTCGCAAAGACAACTACAACGAATAGAGGGAGGCTTTCGGAACAACTACCATTCTATACTCAAATCCATGACATAAACAAGGTACACTTAAGCCTCAGATGAAGCTCTCCATAACTCGAACCCTACATTGACGTTCTGTGTACCACCGTGGAAAATGTGTCGACCTGAAAAAAGTGTGAAATTATAGCACTGGGCACACCGCCTAAAAAGACCAGTGTCGCCGCCCTGCTATACTAAGCAGTATGACACTTGCAATAATGTAAATGAGCATCTATGAAACTCTGTCCAATGCATATAAATGCTGACACTGAAAGGCCCTTGCAGTACTGGGAAGCCTAGCAGGAATCACGTTCTTTGGTTGTGTAGTAACAGCATATCTTGCAGCACCATGGATTGTAGGAGGGTTTTCATGACTGGTCTAGACTACGCAAACTGGTTGGTAGGAATACTCATTGAATCAATGGCTCGGGGGTATTTTCTGTGATTCACAGAGAGCTCTCCAGCTTCTGACACCTAGACAAAGGTGCAGGAAATATCGCAAATGACATCACGATAAACGTGTATCGTAAAAAGACTAGGCCATGATATAAGTTTTTGTGTGGGACTTCCATCGCGATGTTGGAATCCCTAGTCTGGATCATGCTGATCGCCTAGCAAGTCAGCGTGTGACAAGCAAAGTGGTGGATGTAGATCTTGGGGTACCTATTTCCTAGGATTTTATATACGAGCTTGTAGCATCAAATGTATCACAGCTTTCCACGCCTGTCCTAATTAGCCATCGTGGTAAATAAAGGAGGCTAAACTAAACTAAAAGATAATTCATCCGTGGCATGGTGCAAAGGCTAGATGGGAGATCACCTATACAAAACAATCCCCTGCCTAATATATATATAATATATATATAAATGATATATATTATTATATTATACTATATAATTATATATATATCTATATATAATACATAGTAACACAATATATTATATATATATATATATATATTTTAGTATAGATATATAGTATAGATATTATATATATATATGTGATACTGTTTATATATATATATATTATATATATAATTATACTATTAGATATATATGATATATATTATATATATATATACATATAAATAGTAATATATCTGAATATAGATAAGTATGACTATATATCTATATATATATATCTCACTCTCTAACTAGTAGTACTCTTATTACTGTATATATCTGTATGTATATATATTAGTATAATATAATATTCGTATATATAATGAGTATATAGTATTATATATATGGCTCGTATATATTATATTTATATATGATATATAGTATATATAGATCGTACTGTGTTATATTCTATATATATTATATAATATCATCATCTATAGGAGTTATAATGATATAGATATATAATAATAGTATAATATACACGTCATCCCAGGATCATCTACACTTTTATATTATGCATATATATATCATATATCTATATATAATATATAGATATCATATATATAGATCATTCTATCTATATGCCTGTTTATCTATCGATCTGATCTATCTATCTATCTTGTCTATCTATCTATCGTATATAGATATTATATATATATGATCTTAGTAAGATACTGTAATAATATATATATATAGTGTCGTAATATAGTAAATATATATAATAATAATATATACTATATATATAGATATATATAATATATATATATAACATATACACATGCATGTCATATCTAGATATGTATATATATATAAAAAAACATATATCTTATCTATACAACATATATGAATAAGTTTATGCTTTGACTGCTGGCTCTCATGGCCAAGAAACACGATATATCGCTTGAGAAGTCAAACAGCTGGTGTCGTAGGGGAAGTCACCGCCGGGGGCACAAACCGCGGTTTGGATTAGGAAGGGCAATCCCAATCATGCAAGGTTGGCACTGCCATATAACCTCTCACAGATATGAATTGGGCAGTGGAATGAGAATTGCTGTTGGAAAAAAATCTCGCAGTCTCTCTCTGCCTCAGTCACGCAAGCTCATCTCTCCTCACCTCTCGTCTCTCTCTCATCCTCTCTATATTCTAATATATCAGTAAAAGCTATATAATATATCCATCTGATATCACTCATCAACACACATGTATATATATATATATACTATATATTCTATATATATCATGACAATATATATATATCTCTATATATGTATATAGAATTTGTGTCGCTAGGCAGACGATAAACGCAAACACACACTGGAACTGGTAGTTCACGAAGTATGCAGATATACGTCTGGCGATGTTTAGTCACACAACAGAGTGATACTGATTTCCTAGTTAGATAGAACTGCCAGCAACACGATAAAAACAAAAACAAAAAAACTTGGGGTTGTATATCTGCTTCTTGATAGCTCCTGACCACAAAAATCTTAAATATACTTTGGCTGGGATACCACGGCCTGTCAGCCCAATTTTCATTCCGATCTAGGTTACGTAATATGACAACACTACACACACACACACACACACCACCACCCACAACACACACACCACACACACACACACACACACACACACACACACACACACACACACACACACATATATATAAATATATATATATATATATATCTATATATATATATATAATACATATATATATAAAGGCCGCGGTGCCAAGTGGTTTAGAGCATCGAACTCAAGGACTGGCACGAAACAGCCAATCTGATTTCGAGGGATTGCAGAGTCACCCCAGCCGGCGCGTTGTCCGCTTGGGCAAGGCGCAACTTCACCTCGATTGTCTACCTACTCACGGTGGGTGGGCAGACTACCCAACATACAGTGCTGGTCCCAAGCCCGATTAAAATAGAGAGATGATTACCTAAAAGGTAACAACGCACTCTCTCGTCGAAAGGAACTGGGGTAGCCCTAACCACGATACTCACGTCCAAGACAGCATCAATACATGAAACATACAATCTAAGTATCAGGCGTGTGACCACTGGCTGGCGGATCAAACTATCACCTAGTCGTTTAAACGAAAAAGAATATATATAGGTATATAATTACTATAATATAGATAATAATATAATACTATAATAATATAGTATATATGATGTCGTGGTGTGTGTGTGTGTTTACATATGGGATGCTTACGGCTGACTGCAGCCGTACGGCAGCCACATGCCAAAATTTTTTAAATTCTTTTTATATTAATCTAACTATCGAGTCTTGAGTCTACACATCTCTTTCTGTTATCATAAACATACACTATCATCAGAAGATATCATTTTCTTAACACGTGACGCAACGCCCGTCAATAACTCTGTCGTTGTTAGTACATTCTTGTCACGCCGCACAGATCTGGAGTTCGATAGTGTTCGTCGCGAAGTCACCGGGTCGGGAAACGTCGTAGTTTTATCATACAACTATTGGTACCTGTGATCTGTCCCATGATATGTATAACACACACACACACCATCATATGTGGTGTGTGTGTGTATTCCATGTAATACATATATCAATTGTAGTATATAGTATATAATATAATAATATATATAATATATATATATACTATAATTTTTTTTTTTGTTATTTGTTCAGTGCCTGTCCTAACAGGACGTATGGCGATCATGGATTTTTCCATTATTTCTGGCTTTAGGAAGGCGGTGGTTTGCGTATAGCCTTCCAACCCGATGTGTATTTATCGAGTCCCCCTCTCTATTTACCCCCAGTTCTGGACTATGTCACTAAGACTGGGCTGGCACTTCCACACGACCCAGTGGCTAGGTAGGCAATCGAGGTGAAGTTCCTTCCCAAGGTGGCGGTACAATACACGCCCGGCCGGATGACTCGAGCCCTCGAACTCAGACTTGCCGCGCCGAATGCTGTAACCCATTCGGCCACCGCGAGCGCTATATCTATAATATAATATATATATATATATATATAGTATAATATTATATATATATATAAATATATCAGATAGATAGATAGATAGAATATGTCATATATATTATCATACATATATATAATTATAAATATATATATATAATATATATATAATACTATATAGATAGTGGGGGTTATATGTATAATAATTTATATTTACTATTTATATATTAGGCTCTATTACTAACATACATACATAACAAAACGGAATAAAGATCTAAAAACAACATTAATTAGACTCAATGACAGCGGAAGATGAACCACCGCGCACTGCTGCGACTAAGTTATAAGAAGCATAGAAAGAGTTAACAGAATGGCACGACATGACCATTGCAAATAGGATGAATACACCAACAACAGACTAATCAAGAATGGCTGCGGCGAGTGGGTGTTGATACGTTCTTACTACAAACTTTGTAACACAAATATGGAATGAAAGAGAGAATGGCCGAGACTGGGTAAAATCACATCTTTGCTCCCCATACCTAAAAAAGGATGACGCACAATCCAATCAACATAACTAGGCATTGATATTAATGAGTTGAAATTGTTGCTGAGAAGGAGAATGTAGTTTGAAAGTTAGAGAAGAAATTGGCAGAGCGACAGCAAGCACAGGATTTTGCTCCTGGAAAAGGTCACCCGGAGAAACCGAGATTCTAAATCGAATTGATCATAAGTAAAAACAGAGAACATTCAAAATGACCTAGAACGCTGATGTTTCATGCGATTACTTGAAAGCTTTTTGAACTGTTGATCATCGATATTCTCATGGAAAACATGAACGATGATGAGTTTCCAAGAACACATACATCCAACTAATGAAAAGACCATGTATGAACTAACAACAAGCAACTGTAAGAACCACTGTTATGGGTTAACTGAATGGTTTCGAGAGTCAACACGGAGTGCGCAGGGTTGGCATTCTGTCCTCCGAACCTCTTTACAAGCATATATTCTGAAACGAATATGAAGCAGTGGACTGCTGGAGAACATTTTGAAGGAACTGTGTAGATTTTTGGCGGATACAACATATCAAATATCTAGGTAAAACCGATAATATAGTTTTTGTGTACTTGCCAGCAGTATCAACTGAACTACAACACTACTAAGAAAGTTTAAGAAGCAAGCAAAAAGGCCTGGCTTGTTTCTTATGCCAAGAAAACTAAGATCATAAAGATTCAAAGATGTGACCTGACGCAATGAACAATGATAACAATGTTACCATTCCAATGGAATTTGTGGAAAATGTGAAAAATCTCAAACATTATCTTGACTGTTTTAACTAATACATATTATGATTCACCGAGATAAAAAGAAGAATTACCAATTGCCAAAACACCACAGTTTGCACTCAATAACATCTTGAAAGACCGGAAGCATTACTTACGGACTAACGCTGAGGTTATTAAACTCATTAGTTTTCCCAATTGCATCATATGTTTTGGGTGGCTGAAGAAGATAGACAGAAAAGATCAATAGTTTTGAATGTGGTGTTACGACAAGTACTACTTATTAACTGACAAGAAGAAGAGAACGAATGATGAAGTGCTGAGTAAAATAAATTGTAAAGGCCGGCTTGTTGGACATCTTTAACAAAATAAATTAAAGTTTAATTGGTCATGTATGAGAGGTAAAATTATTGATTAAAAACTTGTGATGGAAACAGAGAAAAAGAGGCAAACCGAAAGACAAGACTGAGCGGACAACGCAATCAAAGTGCAGTTGCGTTTCGATGGTACAGTGGAAAGGAAAGCGAAAGATCGAATTGGGTCGAAGGATGGTGGGAGAGGTCCCCGCTGCTCAAGCATGAGCATACCGTTATTGATGATGATGATACATACACGCACATTCAACGCACACACACACATACACACACACACACATATGTGTGGTGTGTGTGTGTGTGTGGGTTGTGTGTGGTGTGTGTGTGTATGTATATATATATATAATATAGTATTATATTATATGATATATATATAATATATATTATAATATAGATATAAGTATATATATATTGTGTGTTGTGTGTTTTGTGTGTGTGTGTGTATTGTAGTATATATATGTGCTTTTGAGTGTTTTGTGTGTGGTATTTTTGTGTGAGCCGTGTCATGAGTGTGCATACCACCTCGGCCGCAGTGTTTTAGTATGATGTGCAATCACGTCGGTTGCGATTGCCCGATGCCCACATGGTTTAGGCAGTATATAGACTTGGTACCGTGTGCCGCCTGAAGTCCATTTAAATGTGTAGGTCTGCTACAGCTAGGCACTTCTATAAACGACGGCCATTCACCATAACTCACGTTTTTCGTAAAGATACTATCCCTATATGCGAAAAGAAGAAAAATATCAAAGTTTGACTGCAAACTTATTCTTGAATTTGGACAAAGGAAATTAATGCCACATTAATCAAAGAGGTAAATTATTGGAACGTATAGTTACTAACAAGAAAAAGTACAATGATATGATATTGCGTATATTTACCTAGGTCTAGAGCGCCGCCATTATTAGTTGTCGGCCAACGAAACAGTCAGTGTAGTGCAGTGACTATCTGAACCATAAGCAAGTGGGCGGCGATGGAGAGAACTGGAAAAAGTTTTTGATTTTTGTTCTCTCTAAATTAAACATTCTCCTCTTTCTCTCTCTTTTCTCTTTCTCAACTGTCTCTCTCTCTCTTCTCTCTATTACTCATCTCTCTCTCTCTCTCTCTCTCTCTCATGTCCTCTCTTTCTCATGTGCTCTCTCTCATTCGTCTCTCTTTTTCTCTCTCTCTCTCTCTCCTCATCTTACTCTCTCTCTCTCCTCTCTCTCTCTATATATATATATATATATATATATAGAATATAATTTATGTGTGTGTATGTGTGATGGGGTGTGTGTGTGTGGTGTTTGTGTGTGTGTGTGTGTGTGTGTGTTTGTGTGTGTGTTAGTTTTATGTGTGTGCGCGTGTGTTTGTGTGTGCGTGTGTGTTTGTGTGTGTTGTGTTGTTTGTGGGTGTGTGTGTAGTGTGTGTGTTGTGTAGTATGTGTGTTGTGTC
>NW_023646029.1:15000-25000 GCF_015228065.2 Penaeus monodon
CAGTAATATTTCGATTAATTTTTCCGTAAACCCAACAACCTCGACGTGTACTATTATTTTAAAGTAGAACTGGAAGATTTATGGAAATTACTTTTTCTCGACGTTTCTTTATTCCTGTAATGGCTCGCCGAAATTTTCTGTTTACCGTAAACCGACTCACACCGTTTATTAACTTCACTTTTTTCTCGAAATCACCCGTTGTTGTTAAAAGTCAGGCAGTATCGTTCGATGTTTTCATGAGCTCGACGTCCTTTTGAACGTTTCGAAGGATTATCAATCGTTTTTTTCTTGTAAATCAGGCACATTCACTGCGAGGATGGAAAATCTATAACTCAGTCCCGTATACTCAACAGATGTGCAGGCGTCTATTAATTAGTTCCGTATAACCCGTCCCTCGATGAATTCGGGAGATGTTTAAAGCGTGGATTGATAATGTTTTTACATAGCGCGATATGTTGCGTTATACTTTGGTTAAGCACATGCCGCTAGCGGTTGCTCTTGAGACTTCGCCTGGTATTTACAGTAATACTTTGTAAGGAATGTGCCCCAAGATTTACATGGGGAGACCGGGCGAAGCTCTTTCGAAAAGAAATTCTGAACATATACGTGATGTTGGATTGCAAGAGGATCAAATGCGTTTCGTTCATTTAAGTGATGCAGGTCACCACTTACTGGAAAAATCGCTAATTAATTTAGAAAAAATGCTAAAATCTATTAATTGGAAAATGCCTAATTTTAAACTGAGTGCTGGTCATGGGATTTGGATGACATGACTTCTCGTTAGTTAGCAAAGCTTCCTCCAGACCTCATCAATTCGACCTTGAACCCTCCTCCTGAGACCTGATTCAGGTTTTGGTTCGTTCGGGTCTCTCTACCACTATATATTTTTTTGTCAAATCCTCTCCTTGTATCCATTTCGGTTTTATTATTCGTCTGAAGAAGAACTCGCGAAGAGTTTTCCTTCTTTGTGCTGGTGGCTGCTTTTCCTTTTTCATGTTTGTGCACACGTGTTCTATGTTTGTAGTTTTGGTTTCATTTCTGTATATCTAGTTATAGATATAAATTTATTATATAGGGTACATATAACGATATAGAAATAAGTATATGTGTACATCCATAGCATACATACATACATTATATATATATATATATATGTTATATATATATTTATATATATATATATATTCTATATCTCCTTTGTATATATATGTATACTTTCTTCTCTGTATACATAACATGCATGTGTATATGTACATATAATACGGAAGTCTAGTTTGGTCTTGTCTGGAAGTGGACTCAGGAGACACATCCATAAAAGAAACATGTGTTACTTAACCCGTGCGATGAATGCAGATGGGGTAACATCTCGTTTCCTTAGCACTTTAACCCAAGCAGCTGTGCAGGCCGGAAACTTAACAGAATCCCTGTGTACAAAATAGATATTGTCAACAATCTTATTATGATAATTAATGAATGTCCAGGTTTTCGAGTTGGTGTGGGATTTCCAACAACTCGGCATGCAAGGCGCATTTTCCTCTCCCCAGACAGCTGTCTGAAAATTGAGTTATACATAAATGGAATAAATAAAGGAACTGTTTCAAGAATTTTCTTGGTATAAGTTGAATCTTAACTTTATATCGATACGGAATGAAGCATATATGCCATGTCAAATTCTATTCATAATTCTAAAATATGTATCTTATTATTCTTCTATTTTACATAATTTTGATAATCTTACACATTGTTACTGCATATATTCCACACACACACACACACACACAACACACACCACAAACACACACACACCACAACACCACCACATATATATATATATTATATATATATATATATATATATATGTTGTAATATATATGTATATATATGTGTAATATATATGTATGATATATATTTATCGATATATAGTATATAATATATATATTATATATATATATATATATATATGATATATATATATAATATATAATTAATTCCTTCACCGAGCAAAAAAAACCGAGCCCGAATGCCTCGCCGTGAGCATCATCTTCAGGTAAACAACATTCTTCTACCTAGTCGCCATCGTTTCGTTCGTTTAAGATATGCAAGATCTTGCTTCGCACAGACCTTCATACATATGCTTGGCCTGTGTCAGCTATTTATTGCTGTCTCATTTTAATTCTGAACTCTATGCTTTTCCGTGTGGCAGGATTGCCAGCAGGCGCTCCTTCCGCCATGATTTAAGTATGCTACATAATCTCTTTACGCAGCCCACTCTTGGTCTATATAATTAAGGCTCTCATCAACAGTGGTGACCCTCCATGGTCCTGCCACTGGAACCTCCTCTTTGAGGTGATACATCCTTTGGGTGGGTTTTGTGTGTTTTGCACTGGAGATGGAAAAGGAAGGGTTCGGCAAACAATGATGCCTATCTTGTAGGTGGGAAGGGGCATCCCTCTGGTCTCTCCCCAGGGTTCACACCAAACCTACATGTTTTCCGATGCTTGGCGAACCCTGTGCGCTGAGGAGTCCTGGGGTTTGAGCGATGCTGCTCGTACCCACTGCGGCTAGCAACGACGCCTCTTTGTTTACTTTATTTCAGCAAGACGGTGGCCTGATCGTGCCCGGTCAGGTCAATCGGCTGGTCTCCTTCGGGAGGCTAGGGTCAAGCCGTCAATGGTCGCTGTTGACACTCACACTGGTCCGTGAGTGGGGTCCCACGGCCCATTGGCTCCGTATATCCTCTCACCACCCCTGTGGCTGTAATCCATTAGTTCTAACATACAGTTTTCCCGCTTGTTGACCTCGGTGGTGTGTGGGGCGTAGAGGTTTTAACACTGCTTACTTTCAATGGCAAATATTCCACACAACCCCGCCAACAAAATAATGCGACAAATGATGACGAACCGTGCAAGGCCCAGGCCATGGCGGACACTTTGCTGCTGTTTGTCTAAACTGGACCACGTATCACCAAAAAACATGTCTGTCCATGAGATGTCCAGCAGATGGACTCTCGTGCTGGCCTCATCCAGGCCATCACCTAAATCGGGACAACCTCTGAATAACCCCAGACGTCTCCCTGACCGAGATGGGAGCCAAGCTAAACCAGCCAAACGGCTGCTGTCCACACCGCAGCACCAGGATCTAAGCCGGAAGGGCGGTCCGAAACGACCCGAGTTCGGAGACAGACTCGTGGAGAGATTCTGGACCCCCTTGATATAAGTCTTTGTCCCACAGTTTTAAGATCCCTCTAAATCTGGAAGCTTGACAATGCCTACCATTGGTAAGGAGCCTTGTGATGCATGAAAAAATCCGGTTGTCATCGGGTTTTGCCAAAACCAGGTCATATTATCTTGGCCCAAAGACCAAGCTACCGTTAATTTCTGCATGAAACCAAGGACTTACTGATGGGAGAAAAGTGTGTACTCTCGCCACTATAATCCCGAACTATAGGAGAGTCAAGATGAATGTTAAATGCTTCTCACTTTTCGTATATGTAGATCTGATCACATCACACACACCCACAGTTCGCGGACGCTTACCCGAATGTTGAAAGGGAAGAGCCTAACTAAGCAATCCTGGTGACACGCTGAAAGGATCCCCAACCACTACCCTTGATCTGGGTAACTGGGTCACCTTCAGCCTAGAACTATTGCTGAGCCACATCGAGGCTTTAAGTGCCAAAGATACAGGTCACCACCAGGCCTTAGGCTGCAAGGCCAAGCCGAAATGTGAGGTCTCTAGCAAGGTACACACACCGAGGTGTGCCTTATGGTTACACAAGGATGCCAAGGGACACAAGACCAAAATGTCCCAAATGTGCCAAGAGGCTTCACGCCTGGAGCCTGTGCTTGCTTTGCCAGAAAAGAGACGGCCTCAGGTCGACAAAAGGTTTGCTAAAGCGACCATCTTGTTTCTGCTCCCCAGGCACCCATGTCCTGGGGACAGAACAAAAGAGAAAGACTCCCGAACCTCCTAAGAGAAGATCCCCTCCACAGCCCGACACCGGATATCTCCTAATAAAAAAAGTGCTATCGACCTTTCAAGTGCAGATAAGGAAAAACAGGATAAGATTAAAAAAGACACTGCAAAGCCTCCCCAAGAGACGAAAATCTCCTCTTTGACGAGGAAGATATGACTCTTCTGTTGACTGCTGGGGTAGCCTGCATAGCAACAGCTTAGTGGGAGGTCGGTGAGGAAGGCGGAGGAAGAGCAGTCACTGTCGCCATGCACGGGAAATACCCAGATTGTTGCAGCCCTGAAAGGTAGGAGCCTGAACATAGCCAAAGCATCCCCACCCTCTCCCTCAGGACGAGGACCTCCCCTCCCCACTCCAACCCTGGCCATACCCTCACAGCTAGAACCAGAACAGGCTGAATCTGTGCAGGCCAGTGCCAGAGCAAGCTGAACCCTTACACAGGTAAAATCAGCAAAGAGAAAAGATACATAGACAAAGCCTTGAAGTGAGAAAAGCCAAACTCACAAAAGTCCAGAGCTACCAGAGGCTCTACACCTCAACTTAGACCCATGGATAGCCTGAGAAACAGCCCAAACCAGATGAATATCCCTCAACCGCGAGGACTTCACAATGGAGTTGTCAGAACTCCCGATATGAACAGACTCTGAATCCGAATACACACACACACACACACACACACATCAACACAACAAACACCACCACACAACACACACACAGTCGCACACGACACACACACAACACACACACACATGCACGCACGCACGCAACGCACAACACACAGCACACCACAACCACACACAAACTCACACAGAACACACACACACACACACACACAGCACATATATATATATATATATATATATACGGACATAATATATATATATATTGTATTTATTATATATATATATATTATATTATATTTATATTATATATATATATAATATAATATATATATATCACACACACACCCACAACACACACACACACACACACAACACACACACCACACACACACACACAATCACACAACATATATATATATATATATTATATATATATATATATAATATATATATATATATTATATATATATATATTTTGTAGTGTGTGTTTGTTGTGTGTGTGTGTGTGTTGGTTGTGTTGTGTGTGTGTGTGTGTGTGTGTGTGGGTGTGTGTTTGTGTGTGTGTATATGTGTGTTGTATGCGTCTGTGTGTGTCTATGGGTTTTATATATATATAATATATATATATAGTATATTAGTATATATATATATATATATATATATATATTGGTGTGTGTGTGTGTTGTGTGTGTGTGTGTGTGTGGGTGTGTGTTTGTGTGTGTGTGTTGTGTGTTGTGTGTGTCGTGTGTGTGTTTTGTGTGTGTGTGCTGTGTGGTGTGTGTGTGTTGTTTGTGTGTTGTGTGTGTGTGTCGTGTGTGTGCGTGTGTGTGTGTGTGTGTGTTTATGACATAAATAATTAAATAAATAAATATAATAATATATATAATACATATATTTGAACAAAACATACACCACATCAAATATACATTATGGGGAGAGAGGAGAGGCCGTTGGTGGCGAGTGGTTTAAGCATCGGATCAGACTGTCACGACGGCAATCGAGTTCGAAGGGTTCGAGTCACCGACCGGCGCGTTGTTCCTTGGGCGAAGGAACTTCACCCTCGATTGCCTACCCAGAAAACGACTATCGCGCCTGAAAATCAGCGCATGTGGTCGTGGAAGTCACCGCCATGGCACAAAGTACAAACCGCGGTTGATTAGGAACGTCATCCAATCAAGGCAAGGGTGGCACGCCATATCGACCTCTCAGTTAATTAATTGAGAGAGGCCTAGGTCCTGCAGTGGAATGAATGGCTGTTAAAAAAAAATATTATATAATATAATATATAAATCAAATCAGATAAATAATAAATCTATCTACTATCTATCTATCTATCTATCTATCTATCTATCTATCTATCTATCTATCTATCTATCTATATATATATATTTGTGTTGTGTGTGTGTGTGTGTGTGTGTGTGTGTGTGTGTGTGTGTGTGTGTGTGTGTGTTTGTGATCTATCTATCTATTTGTATAGAAATACATATGCTAATTATATAGTATATATATAATATATATATAATATAGCTATATATATATATATATATATATTTATATAATATATATGCATAGATTTTGTGGTATCTTTATGTATAATTTAATCTCTCTACTCTCTCTCTCTCTCATCTCCATCCGGTCTCTCTCTCTCACTCCGTTCTCTCTCTCATCCACTCTTTCTTTCTTCTCTCTCTCTCTCTCATCTCATCCTCTGCGTCTGCTCTCTCTATCTCCTCTCTCTCTCTCTCTTTTCTCTTTAATTCTCTCCTCTCTCTCTATATATATATATATATATATATATATAGTTATATATATATATATATATATATATGTAATATGTGTATCTATTCTATTTATCTGTATTAATATATATATATATATATAATATATATATATATAGATATATATAGTTAGATGTATATTATATATATATATATGTGTATATGTATATATACATATATACATATATATATATATTATAGATATATATATATATATATATCTATATATATATATATTTGCTACGCGCACTGAACACGTTCCTTAGCGTACGCCTAAATTGACAGAACGCAGTGATACACGCACGAACCGTTCCATAGGTCGATATCCGAATTGAGAAAAACGCTATGGGAGGAAAGCAGAGAGAAACGAGGTGAGGAGCGGGGAAAACGAGGGGCTGAACACGTGATCACCTTCTGGACTGAGCTTTTGAGTTCCTATTTTGTCGCAGTTGGTTGAAATGAGGCGGAAGGGATGGGTGGGATGACGTAGTAGGGATAAAGAGATTATTGGTAAGTCTCTAGAAGAGGAAGAATGATATAGGAAAAAAATGAGAAGGGGATGAACGGGGTCACCAAGGATCACATATCAGACGCTCCTGGACAAAGAGAAAGCAGAAAAAACTAAGAAGCCAGGCAGACATAAAGCTGTTGGGTTACAGTATTGTGTCAGGGACCGGAACGGGGATGTGTTAACCCAGGTGATATGTGGCTAACATTAGGGCAATACGGAAAGATCAGTACTTAGTGACGCAGGTTCGACATATATATATATATATATATATATATATATAGATATATATATCTATATATATAGTATATAATATATATATAATAGTTATATATATATTATACAGACACAAACACACATAATGCATATGAATATACATTAGGATATACAATAACCATAACACATACATATATATTTTTCAATAGCCTTTATTGCCCTTTTCCAGGTCTGGATGCCCTTCCTAGTCAACCACGGTACGGGGCCACTAAGACTTGTACCACGGTCGGCGACTTGTCCCATGCGACAACAGCTGGCGTTTGACTTCTCAAGGTGGATGTGTCCCTTTTCTCAGGTGATGTGTATCCAGTGCTTTAAACCACTGGACTATCACGCAGTCACCCCCCCCCCACCACACAATAAAACTGTTTTTTTTTTTTCTCAAACTTACTGTTTTATCAGAAAATTGGCAATGGCAGCGTGGGGCATCTTTTCGGGGTGCCTTTGAATGACCATCCTGCCTGTAGGTCCTTCACCTACTGAGGTCGAAGCTTCGGCGTGAATCCGTAGGTGGTTTGGCGATACACGGCCGACCACCAGAAAATACGACGCTCGGAACCTGTACACACCCACGAGCGGCTATTTTGTCAGCATTGCCAGTAGAATCTTCTGCTTTTCTACGCCATTGAGAACCTGAGGGCTGCGTGAATCTGAGACGAACCATGACCCACTTCCTCGCGCTTTTGCTGCCCCACGTGGTTCTCGAGGGATCCTAGCAAACAGTATAACATTTTAAGTACACGTTACAAAAAAGAAAGAAAGAAAGAAGACAAAAAAGAACAGAAAAGAAAGAAAAAATATATATCGCTTGATAAATAGATGGATCGATAGATGGATAAAGAGATATGTATATATGTATGTATGTATTTATATCTATCTATCTATTAATCTATCTATCTGTCTGTCTATCTATTTATGTATGTATGTATGTATCCACGTATGTATATATATACATATATATATACAATATGATAATATAAATATAATATATATATATATATATATATATATATATATATAATATTATATATATATATACACACACACACCGGCACACACATATACTGCACAAATATTATATGTTGTATATATATATATTATTATATGATATATATATACATATATATATACACCAACACCATATATATAATATAGTATATATATATAATAATATATTATATATATATTATCTATATATATATTATATAATATATAATATAGATATATATATATATACTAATATGATTATACAACCCTCCTTGACCGGACTCGAACCTAGATCACTCCGGGTTATGAACCGGAGGCCGGTGCTAAACCAACCGTGTGCAACGGTTTGGTTTATCACTGGCCTCCGTTTCATACCCGGAGTGACTCTAGGTTCGAGTCCTGGTCAGGGAGGGTTGTTATTTATCGATATCACTGCGGCATTGCTTATTCCAGCTTTCATTATATATATCTATATATTATATATATATCATATATATATTATATATATATTATATATATATACTATTAATATATTTATATACCTATAAATATATACATTATATATATCTATATATTATTGTTTACATATTAATGTATATGTAAATATATATATATTATATATATATATAATATTATATATATATATATATATATATAATATATATATATATCTATATATCTATATATATCTGTATATATCTGTATATATATATATATTATGATAGTACAAGCACACACACCAAACACACACACACACACACACACTTACATATATAATATATCATATGTATATGTGACATTATATATATATATATATAGTATATACATATATATCTATATCCGTCTATCTATATATAGTATAGTTATTATATCTATCAATGATATAACACACACACAAACATACACATACACACTCAGATTCAGATATATATATATTATATATATATATATATATATATATTATATATTATATATATATGTATGTTATAGATATTGTGTGTTTGTAATGTTTGTGTGTGTGTGTGATGTGTGTGTGTGTGTGTGGTGTGTGTGTTTTTGTGTGGGTGTGTTGGTGTGTGGTGTGTGTGTGTGTTTTTTTGTGACATGTTATGTATTTTTATGGATGTATGTATTATTTATGTATGTATGTATGTATGTATGTAATGTATTAATGTATGTAATGTATCAGGTATTATGCATATATATTGTATGTATCTGTATATAGATTTATGTATATGTATATGTATGTTATGTATAATAAATAAATAAATAAATGACGAAATATATATATATGTATATATATATATATGTTATATATGTAGTATATAATCATATATAGTATATATATATATATATTATATATATATTATATATATATATATATATATTTGGTGTGTTGTGTGTGTGTGTGTGTGTGTGTGTGTGTGTGTGTGTGTGTGTGTGTGTGTGTGGGTATGTGTGTGTAGTATATATATGTGTGTATATTAAAATATATAAATATTAAATATATATTATTTACACACTAAATATCTCTATATAAATCGATAGATAGAATAAGTATATATATATATATATATATGATATAGATCTATAATATATTGTTATTTATTATTATTATGTATTATTATTTTTTTTTTTTTTTTTTACAACACACCTGTTTGATGCGGGTGACTAAAGATGCCAGCCGAGTATTTTGTAATAACTCTCCGTTGGGGGCGATTTGGGATGGCGCCATGCCACAGAACACTCTATCATAAACAGGTAGTGCTTTCATTCACAGATTCGACAGGCCCAGAACTAACAGAGTAAAGATATTATTATCTTTGGGAGAAATATAAAGCCTATTTCTTAAAAT
>NW_023646030.1:0-7835 GCF_015228065.2 Penaeus monodon
TTAATTTTTTTAAAAAAAATCTAAAAAAAGAATTTTTTTTTTTTTATTATATTGATTTGGTTATAATTATTGAAAAATATTTAAAAAAAAAAATAAGAAAATAAAGATAACATTAAAAAATGAAAATTGCAATAAAAAAGATAAAAATTAAAAGAAAGAAAATTGGAAAATTTTTTATGAGATAAAAAAATGAGTTTTTAAAAAATTTTTTATCCAATTTTTTATAAATATAAAAAAAGGATGAAAAAATTCCCCAAAAATGAAAAAGGGAAATTAGAAATATACCTTTAATAATAAAAAATTTTTTTTATTTTTTGGGGATTTTAATTTTTTTAAAAATAATATTAAAATTTTTTATATAAAATTAAAATTTAAAAAAAAAAAAAATTTTATAAATTTTTATGTTTTAATTATTTTATTTATATATATTTTATTCGTATTATTATTGTTATTATTATCATTATTATTATTTGTACTGGTATATATTGCAAATAATTTTTTATAACATATAATTTACTGTATATACGATACTAATTAAGATAATGATATAAATAATATTATAAAATCGTTATTATTGTTATTATTATTGTTATTACTATGTATTATTGTTGTGGTTATTAGTATTATTGCAAAAATATATACTATAACTCCAATAATTGCAATAATAATGATAACAATTGCAATAATGATGATAATAATTGCAATAATGATGATAATGATGATGATATGATGATATGATGATAATGATGATGATAACGATATAATGATGAAATCATGATAATGATGATGATAATAACAGGAATTGTGTCCATATATAATATAAAAAGGTATAAGAAAAACATTCCCAAAAGTCGAAAAAGCGGCAAAATCTAGCGAAATATAGCCTTTGAGAGTATACTCCAAATGGACGTTTTTCATTTCTTTGGTGATTTCGGCATTATTAGGGTAATAATGAATAATAATTCCGAATTGTATTAATCATAACAATATTGATAAAGTGAGAATAAAGAGAATTTTGATAACTTTGAATATTGATTAAATATATTATTAATTATTATATTATTATTTATTATTTATTATTATATTATATTATTATTATTATTATTATTATTATTTACTATTATCTTAATTATTAGTATCATTGCCAAAAAATCTATTATTCTGTAATATACAATAATTAATAATAATATAAGTATAATAATATAATGCTAGTGTTATAATATTTTTATTAGTATTATTTATTGTTATTATTATCATTATTATTATTTGTACTGGTAGTATAATTGCAAAAATAATTATTATAACAGTAATAATTACGTAATAACGATACTAATTAAGATAATGATTAATATTATTATAAATCGTTATTATTGTATTATTGTTATATATATTATGTTGTGGTTATTAGTATTAATTCAAAAATATATACTATAACTCCATAATTGCATAATAATGATAACATTGCAATAATGATGATAATAATTGCAATAATGATGATGATATATCATGATGATAATGATGATAAGATGATGATAACGATAATAATGATGATAATCATGATAATGATGATGATAATAACAGGAATTGTGTCCATATATAATATAAAAAAGGTATAAGAAAACATTCCCAAAAGTCGAAAAAGCGCAAAATCTAGCGAAATATAGCCTTTTGAGAGTTCTCCAAAAGACGTTTTATTTCGATTTCTTTGGTGATTTCGCAATTTTAGGGTATAATGATAATAATTACCAGAATTGTATTAATCATAACAATAATGATGATAAAAGTGAGAATAAAGAGAATTTTGATAACATTTGAATATTATTAATATTATTATTATTATTATTATTAATTATTATTATTTTATATTATTATTATTATTATTATTATTATTATTTTATTATTTTATTATTATTATTATACTATATCTTAATTATTAGTATCATTGCCCAAAAAATCTATTATATTTATATCTTGTATAATAACAATAATAATCATAATATAAGTATAAATAATAATACTGCTAGTGGTTATAATATGTTTATTAGTATTATTATTGTTTATTATCATTATTATATTTGTACTGTAGTATAATTGCAACACATACTTATTGATAACAGTAATAATTACGTAAATAACGATACTAATTAGATAATGTATAAATAATTATTATAAAATCGTTATTATTGTTATATATTGTTTTATTACTATTTTATTGTTGTGGTTATTTATTTTATTGCAAAAATATGACTATAACTTCCAATAATTCAATAATAATGATAACAATTGCAATAATGATGATAATAATGAATAATGATGTCTTAAATGAATGATGATAATGATGGATGATAACGATAAATAATGATGATAACAAGGATAATGATGATGATAATAACAGAATTGTGTCCTATATAATATAACAAATGTATAAGGAAACAATTCCCAAAAGTCGAAAAAGCGGCAAAATCTAGCGAAATATACCTTTTGAGAGTAATACTCCATAAATTGACGTTTTTTCGATTTCTTTGTGTTTCGTCAATTATTAGGGTAATAATGTAATAATTACCATAATTGTATTAACATAACAATAAATGCATGATAAAAGTGAGATAAAGAGGAATTTTTGATAACATTGAATTTATTAAAAATTATATTAATTATTATTATTATTATTATTATTATATTATTATTATTAGTCTATTATACTATTATCGTAATTATTAGTATCATTGCCAAAAATCTCTTCTATTTTAATAATAACAATAATACATCATCAGTATAAGTATAATAATAATACTGCTAAGTGTTATATATTGTGTATTATATATTATTATTGTTATTATTTCATATTTTAATTTGGACTGGTATATAAAATTGCCAAAAATAATATTATAACATTAATAATTTACAGTAATACACGATACTAATTAAGATAATGATCTAAAGAATTATTATAAATCGTTATTATTGTTATTATTTATTGTTTATTACTATTATTATTGTTGTGGTTATTAATATTATTGCAAAAATCTCTACTATAACTCCAATAATTGCAATAATATGATAACAATTGCCATAATGATGATACTAATTGCAATAATGAAGGATAATGATATGATAATGATGCTAATGATGATGATAACGATGATAATGATGATAATATCATGAATAATGATGATGATAATAACAAAATTGTTGTCCATATATATATAAAAAAGGTATAAGAAAACCATCCAAACGTCGAAAATCGCAAAATTCTAGCGAATGTAGCACTTTTGAGGTAATACTCCAAAATGACGTTTTTTTTTTCGATTTCTTTGGTGATTTCGGCATATTAGGTTAATGATAATAATTAACCAGAAGTGTATTATCATAACCATATGATGAATACAAGTGAGAATAAGAAATTTTGATAACATTTGAATATTATTAAAATTATTATTATTATTATTGTTATTATTAATTATTATTATATTATTATTATTATATTATATGTTCTTATTTATTATTATTATCATTATTATTATTATTATTATTCTTATTAGTATTACTATTATCTTAATTATTAGTATCCTTCAAAAAATCTATTATATCTGTAATAAGACCATAATATATATATAAGTATACTAATAATAATGCTAGTGGTTTATAATATTGTGTAATTTATTATTATTGTTATTTTACATTAATTATTATTTGTACTGGGTAGTATAATTGCAAAAATAATTATTATACAGTAATAATTACAGTTAACGATACTACTTAAGATAATGATATAAATAATTATTATAAAAATCGTTTATTATTGTTTTATTCTTTATGTTTTCTATTATTTATTGTTGTGGTTTTAGTATATTGCAAAAATATATACTATACTCCAATAATTGCAAATAATAATGATAACAATTGCAATAATTTGATATATTGTCAATAATGATTATATGGGGAGGATGATAATGATGTAATGATGATTGATAACGATAATAATATGATAAACATGAATAATGTGTGATAATAACAGTAATTGTGTCCATATATAATATAAAAAAGGGTTATAAGAAAACATTCCCAAAAGTCGAAAAAGCGGCAAATCTAGCGAAATATAGCCTTTTGAGAGTATACTCCAAAAATGACGTGTTTGCGATTTCTTTTGTCTTTCGGCAATTATTAAGGGTAATAATTTATAATACTTACAGAATTGTATTAAATACAAAAATAATGATCAAAGTGAGAATAAAGAGAATTTTGCTAACATTGGAATATTATTAAAATTAAAATTATTATTATTATTATTATTATTATTATTATTTATTATTATTATTATTATTATTATTATTATTTATATTATTATTATTATTCCTATTATCTTAATTATTAGTATCATTGCCAAAAATCTATATATCTGATAATAATAACAATAATAATAATAATTATAAATATAATAATAATTACGAGTGGTTATAAAATTTGTTTATTAGTATATTATTGTTATTATTATCCTTATTTGTACTGGAGTAAATTGCAAAATAATTATTAATAACATTAATACTTACAGTAATAACGATACTAATTAAGATGATGATAAATAATTATTATAAAATCATTATTATTGTTATTAATTATTGTTATTACTAATTATTATTTTTTTTTGTTATTAGTATTATTGTACAAAAAAAAATATATACTATAACATCCAATAATTGCAATAATAATGATACAATGTCAATAATGATGAATAATAATTGCAATAATGTGATAATGAGGATGATAATGATGATAATGATGATAATGAATGATGAGAACGAAAATAATGATGATACGGATGATTGATATGATAACGAAATAATGATGATAATCATGATAAGGGATGATGATAATAACAGGAATTGTGTCCATAATATAATTAAAAAGGTATACGAAAAACATTCCCCAAAGAGAAGTCGAAAAAAAATCGCAAAATCTAGCGAAATATATCCTTTTTAGAGTATACTCCCAAATGCCGTTTTTTTCGTTTCTATTTGGTGATTTCGGCAATTATTAGGGTATAATGTAATAATTACCAGAAATTGTTTAATCATACAATTAATGATGATAAAGTGAGAAAGAAAGAGATTTTGATACATGTGAATATTACTTAAATTATTATATTATTATTATATTATTATTATTATTATTATTATTATTATTATTTATTCATTTCTTACTATTATCTTAATTATTAGTATCATTGCCAAAAAATATTTATATCTGTAACATAATAACAATAATAATCATAAGTAGCAGTATCGTAATAATAATGCTAGTGGTTATAATAGTGTTATTAGTATTATTATTGTTTATTATCATTCTTATTATTTGTACTGGTAGTATAAGTGCAAAATATTATTATAACATAATAATTACAGTAATAACGATACGAATTAAGATAATATAATACATAGATTATTATAAAATCGTTATTATTGTTATTATTATTGTTATTACTATTATTATTGTGGTGGTATATTAGTATTATTGCAAAAATATATACTATAACTCCAATAATATGCAATAATAATGATACAATTGCAATAATGATGAAAATACGTGCAATAATGATGATAATGAATTATGATACAATGATGAGGATAACGAATAATAATGATGAATATCAGATAATGATTATGACTAATACGAATTCTGTCCATATATAATTAAAAAGGTATAAGAAAACATTCCCCAAAGTCGAAAAAGAGGCAAAATCTACGAAATATAGCCTTTTGAAGTATACTACTCCAATAATGACGTTTTTTCGATTTCTTTGGTGTGTCGTCAATTATTAGGGTAATAATTATAATAATTACCAGAATTTGTAATTATCATAACAATAATGATGATAAAAGTGAGAATAAAGAGAATTTTTATAACATTTAATATATTAAATTATTATTATTATGATTATTATTATTATTATCATTAATTATTATTATTATTATTATTATTATTAATTATTACTATTATTATTATTATTATTCTTATATTATTATTCCTATTATCTTAATTATTAGTACCATTGCCAAACAATCTATTATAGCCTGGTAATAATAACAATAACATAATAAGTATAAGTATAATAATAAATAAGCTAGTGGTTATAATATTGTTATTAGTATTATTATTGTTATTAATTATCATTATTATTTTTGTACTGGTAGTATAAAATTGCAAAACTAATTATTATAACAGTAAAATTACAGTAATCAACGATACTAAATTAGATAATGATATAAATAATTCTCTTATAAAATCGTTATTATTGTTATTATGATCTTGCTATTACTATTTTATTCTTGTGGTTATTAGTATTATTGCAAAAATAATACTATAACTCCAATAATTTGCAATAATAATGAAACAATTGCGATAATGATGAATAATAATTGTAAAAAAAAGCAATTATGAGGATAATGCAGGGTGATAATTGATGATCATGATATGATGACGATAATAATGATGATAATCATGATAATGTGATTATAATAACATGCAGATTGTGTCCATATATATATAAACAGGTATAAAGAAAAAACATTCCAAAAGTCGAAAAAAAGCGGCAAAATCTAGCGAAATATAGCCTTATTAGATTATCAAAATAGTTTTTTGATTTCTTTGGAATTTTTCGGCATATTAGGGTAATAATGTATATTTACCAATTTATTTAATCATAAAATATATGATAATAATAGAATTTTGATTAATTTATATTATTTATTATTATTCTATTATTTATTTATTATTATTGATAAATTATTATATTTATTATTAATATTATATATTAGTTAATATAATAATATCTAATTGTAGTATTATTGCCAAAATTATTATTTATACTAATAATAATATAATATATAATTAAAATAATTATGCTAAGTATAATATTGTTATTAGATATTATTATTGTTATTATCAATATTATTATTTGTACTGGTAGTTATTAAAATTAATTTTATAACAGTAATATTACTGTAATACGTACAAAAATAATATATAATAATAATTAATAAAATCGTATTATTGTTATTATATTGTATTCATATATATTGTTGTGGTTATTATATTATGAAAAAATATATATAACTCAATAATGAATAATATGATAACATGAATAATGAATTTGCAATAATATAAAAGTATAAGATGATAATGATGATAATGAGATGAAGATAATAAGGGTATATCATTATAATGATGATGATACTAACAGGAATGTGTCCATATATAATTAAAAAGGTAATAAAACTTCCAAAGTCGAAAAACGGAAAATCTAGCGAAATATAGCCTTATGAAATATCCAAATGACGTTTTTATCGATTTTTGTGATTTCGCAATTATTAGGTAATTATGATAATATTACATAATTGTATTAATCATAATATTGATTAAAAGTAATATAAGAATTTTGATACATTTATATATTAAAAATTATTATATTTAATTATTAATTATATTATATTATTATAAATTATATTATATTATTATTATTATTATTTTATTATTATTATTTATTTTAATTATTATATTATTTGCACAAAAACTATATTTGTAAAAAACAATTAATAATATAAGTATAATTAATAAATATGCTAGTATTTATAATTGTTATTAGCTATTATTATTGTTTTCATCATTATTATTTTTGTTTATATAATTGCAAAAAAATTATTATAACAGTATAATCTGTAATAACGATCTAATTAAAATATATAATATAATTATAAAATTCGTTATTTTGTTATTATTTTGTTTTACTATTATTATTGTTTTGGTTATTTTATTTTGCAAAAAAAATACTATAACCC
>NW_023646032.1:0-2500 GCF_015228065.2 Penaeus monodon
TTCCAAATTTCAGACGAGAACTGCACTTTCTTATCTGAGACAATGGGAGAAAAGCTTTTCAACGGCATGGAAATATATTTTGCCCGTTTGCGTAGACTTAGTATATATTTATGATCGGTAACGAGTGTCACAGCTATCAATAGTTAAACTGAAGGGAGTTCATCGTGGTTGCATGCGAGATATACAAGAGATAAATGTTGAATATGTGGACACAATTACCTTTTCTTTATTTTGCAGAACTCCATATGGAAGCGCATGACTTCACACGCTGCTAAACGGGTCCACATAAGTCGTGGCGTGTTTAATTATATGATGCTCCATTTGTCCCAAATAACAACCAGCGTGTCCGGTTCGCTTAATAAATGCATGTCATATGTCTAGCATCAAAGATGTCCCATATACAGTCCTTGGTGTATTTGGCTTCTTGTTCTGCATGAAAGTAGCGCAGCAAATGGACCGCATAATGGGCCTTTTAATAAGTCTTATTATTCATAATAAGGTCAGATCCACTTTTGAAAGTTATTAGCTAAAGTTTGACAAAATGACATATACCGTTGTTCCCCAGGAATTGGCAAATATTTATAAATTCCTGTGACAAAGTATGTGGACCTTCACATATTTTTTTTTTAGATTCTCCTCATTATTTGAGTACATTTTCGTGGTTAGAAAATGAGAGGGAAACCTGTGAAAACAAATCGTAATGTAAAAATATCCAGTTACCTATACAACCACCGAATTACTACACCTCCCCCACTTCCCAGATTGGAAACCCTTCAGGTAACTCTTTCATAACCCGCACTTCACTGCGTGTTTTTTGTTTAGATTGGTGATTTCCCAATCGATGGCGCAAAGTCTAGATGCTTATAATGTGGAAACAGTATATAAGCAGTTGCTTTAGGAACAGTGAATGTTTGTTGTTATGTGTTGTTTAGAAATATAATATATTCGAGTTCGAAGTGTGTGGACACGGACTGGATGCGGGGGGAAAGAGCGAAGGTCATTCGAAACGATGCGAGGTATAGAGAGCAAAACGATTCAGACGAACCTTGCTCTTCTTCTTGTCCTCTCTTCCGCTCTCTCTCTCTCTCCTACTCTCTTCACTCTCTCTCTCTCCTCTCTCTCTCTCTCTTCTCTCTCTCTCTCGTCTCTCTCTCTCTCTCTCTCTTTCTCTCTCTCTCGCTCGCTCTCTCTCGCTCTCTCTCTCTCTCTGTTACCTCCACCCCTTCCCTGGCACTCTGAATCTCTTTTTTCTCTGCCTGTACACATTTTCCACCCTCCTTTCTCTCCTCTAGTAAATTTGAACACCATTTTTCTAATTATTTTTAATTATCACTCCTTCCTCGCCGTTCCTCTCTTCCATCCCCGCATTCTCTCTGTCTGTGCCTCTTCCTCCTCTCCTTCTCTTCTTCTCTCCGTGCTCCGCATCACAGCCCATTCACAAAGGCCCTCCTCCTCGTTTGCAGCCCGGGAGGAAACCCTCTACATGGCGACAGAAGGTCTCAAGATGCGATTATGACCCACATCCTCCTGCTTGGCCTCCGCTATCGTCGGCGCATAGTAGGCAGGCTAAGGCACACATGCTGACACATTTGCTGTGCGGTTTCTTGAAGATAAATGCTCCCAAAACACACACAAACTAGCAGGTAAATGCAAGTGACCACCCAAACAAGAGACAAATTCACATACACATACGGATATACACACATGCATAAAAATGCATAACACGCACACGCACACGCACACGCACACGCACACGCACACGCACACGCACACGCACACACACACACACCACACACACACAACACACACACACACCCACACACACACACACACACACACCACACATTCATGCACCCAATCACAGCAATCATCAGCGGTATTTGGCAAAGGGAGGAGAAGACAGCAACCGGGCCGGCGGCAACGAGACGTCAAGCTGATGTTTCCCTCGCTTTCATCGGGTAGCAATTTCATTTACGTCTGCTGGTTAATTACTGATGGTAACATATGCGTGTCGTGTACGACGAAAGGAGTGCTAAGGGCAAGAACGAGGTTTTCATTCAGACATATTTTATGGTTAATTTCAGGCATAATAACGTATTTGGGCTTCTTTAGAATGTAGCCGTGGTTTGCTTCTTGGTTAGATGATTTTGTCGGGGATTTGGAGAGAGGCCTGAAGTAACAACCGCCCGTCCCTGTGCATTGTGTAATGAAGCTAAAGAGAGAGTGGATCCCAAACGCCCGCGCGAAAGATTGATGTGAGAGAGTGGGTTGAATACCGCCGTGCGTGCCTCTGTACGTTTAGAGGAAATGGGGTAAATGCAATATCTCGTTGATATCATTCCGTATAAGCTATTTGTAAAAAAAAATGTATGAATGTTTCTTACCTTATATATTTAAGGCAAACACACTTAACAATATCTGAATGTCTTAATTTCGACCTTCAACTCTCCGATAATCCACTACCTGGTTCTAAATTATTCACATGCACAACCGTGATGCA
>NW_023646034.1:5000-7794 GCF_015228065.2 Penaeus monodon
CTGTATCATACTACCTCTCTATATATAAATATAGATATATACATGCCCTATTAAACTTTTTTTTTTTATTTCTGTCTGTCTGTCTGTCTGTCTCCTCTCTCTCTCATCTCTCTATCTCTATCTCTCTCTCTCTCTATATCTATCTCTCTCTCTCTCTCTCTCTTTCCCTGCTTCCCTCCTTCCCGTCCATCGTCGCCCTCCCCTCCCGACTCACCACTCCCACACCCCCCCCCCCCCCTCCTCCCCTCCTCCTCACACCCCCCCCCCCCTAGAACCCCCCCCCCCCCCCCCCACTCCCACGCCGCCGCACACCACCCCTCCGCCCCCCCCCCCGCCCCCCACCACCCTATCTATCTACTCTCTGTCTTCTCTATCTCTCTCATCTCTCTCTCCCTCTCTCTCATCTATCCTCTTCTTCTCTCTCTCTCTCTATCCCCCCCCTCCAGAAACCCACACACCCCCCCCACCACACACCGACACACACCCCCACACACACCCCCCCCTATCTCTCTCTCTATCTCTCTCTCTCGTCTCTCTCCTCCTCTCTATAATCTTTCTCTAATCTATCTCTCTCTCTCTCTCGCCTCTCTCTATCTCTCTCTCTCTCTCTCTATCTCTCTCGCTCTATCACCCACCCCCCCCCCACCCCCCCCCCCCCCCCCCCACCCCCCCTCCCACCCCACCCCCCCACCCTCCCCCCCCCCCCCACCCATCTCTCTCCCTACCTCGTTCTCTCGTCACCTTCTTCCCGGCCCCATCTCTCTCTTTGTGCCCTCTCCCTGCCAAGTCTCGTGGGTTCGGTTCCGTCCGTTTAGCTGGTCCTTGCGTTTTGTTCTCTTCCGTTAGGCTCGGTTTTTCCCTTTGGTTAGGTTGTGTTTCGTTAGGTACATTTAGATTAGGTTAGGTTAGTTTTATATAAATTAGGTATGTGTGCCTTGGTTAGGTTAGATGACTTTTAGGTGGGATAGATTAAGTTATTTTATGTTAGCATAGGTTTAGTTGGTTTTTAGGATACTTAGGTTAGTTATATATTTAGTTTAGTTCGTTAGATTTGGTTGGCTAGCTTTAGGTTTAGTATCTTAGTTATCTTCGTTGTATTAAGATTAAGATAGGTTTAGGCTATTTTGTCCTGTTATGTTATGTTAGATTAGCTTTTAATAGATTATTTAATTTATGTTATGTTCCGTTATATTAATTTTAGTTTGGGATAGTTAGTTAGTTTTCGTGATTTATTTGAATTAGAGAGGTTTGTTACCTTATGTTGGTGGTTATGGTTAGTTTAAGGTTTCGTTAGGTTAAGATTTAGATTGAGCTAATTAGGTTGTATGGATAGGTTAGGTTTATTTAATTAGGAATAGTAGGTTTGGTTTGGTTAGGTTAGTTAAGTTAAGATGGGTTAGGTTTAGTTTCCTTAGATAAGCTCAAGTTAAATTGGGTTTGGTTTAGTTAGGTTATGATAGACTGTTACGCTAGAATATTTTACTTTTACTTCAGATAGCTTAGGTTAGTTTTGGCCTAGTTTTGGTTAGATATATATTTATATGTATATACATATATTTATATGTACATATATATACATATATATATATATATATATATATATATATATAATATATATATTATATACACACACACACACACACACACACACACACACACACACACACACACATATATATATATTTTATATATATATATATATATTATATAGATATATATATTACACGTGTGGTGTGTGTGTGGTTTTTGTGTTATATATTTATGCATATATTTATATATATATATATATATATATTTATATATATATATAGTATATATATATTAATATATATATATATATATTATAATATATATATATCTTATATTAATATATAATATATATTATATATATGTGTGTGTGTTGTGTGTGTGTGTGTGTGTGTGGGGTTTATGTGTGCGTGTGTGTGTGTGTGTGTGTGTATGTATATATATATATATATTATAATATATATATATTTTAATATATTAGTATATATATATTATTTAAAAGACATACACACACAATACAAACACCATACAAACAACAAACACACATAACACACAACATAAAAATAACACACACCATTAGTAGTATATATTATATTATATATGATAATATTTATTATATATATTATATCTATATATATATAGTTATATATATATATATATATATATATATATTATATATATATTATATATATATATATATATATATATATATATTATATATATATATATACTAAATATATATATGATCTATCATATCTATATTATGTGTGTGTGTGTGTGTGTGTGTGTATGGTGTGTTGTGTGTGTGTTTTGTGTGTATGTTGTGTTTGTATGTGTGTGTGGTAGTCTCTTAAATAATTATAATATACATAAATATATATATATATATATATCTATATATATATATATATATATACATACACACACACACACACCACGCACACATAAACACACACACCACACACACACCACACACACACACACATATATATATATAGTATTATATAATATATTATATATATATATATATATATATATAATATATTATCATATCTAATATACTATATATACATATACTATAATATACTATCATTATATACTATATATATATACATAATATATACACACAAACACACACACACACACACACGTGTATATATATATATATATAATATATATATATATATATACTATATATATATATATGTGTGTGTGTGTGTGTGTGTGTGTGTGTGTGTGTGTGTGTTGTGTTTTTTTTTATATATAT
>NW_023646035.1:0-7832 GCF_015228065.2 Penaeus monodon
ATTATATCATTATTACCCTAATAATTGCCGAAATCACCAAAGGAATCGAAAAAACGGCATTTTGGGGTATACTCTCAAAAGGCTATATTTCGCTCGATTTTGCCGCTTTTTCGACTTTTGGGAATGTTTTTCTTATACCTTTTATATTTTATATGGACACAATTCCTGTTATTATCATCATCATCATCATGATTATCATCATTATTATCGTTATCATCATCATTATCATCATTATCTTCATCATTATCATCATTATTGCAATTATTATCATCATTATTGCAATTGTTATCATTATTATTGCAATTATTGGAGTTATAGTATATATTTTTGCAATAATACTAATAACCACAACAATAATGATAGTAATAACAATAATAATAACAATAATAACGATTTTATAATAATTATTTATATCATTATCTTAATTAGTATCGTTATTACTGTAATTATTACTGTTATAATAATTATTTTTGCAATTATACTACCAGTACAAATAATAATAATGATAATAATAATAATAATAATAATAATAACAATATTATAACCACTAGCATTATTATTATTATTATTATCATTATTATTATTATTATTATTGTTATTATTACAGTTATAATAGATTTTTTGGCAATAATACTAATAATTAAGATAATAGTAAAAATAATAATAATAATAATGATAATAATAATAATAATAATAATAATAATAATAATAATAATAATAATAATAATAATAATAATAATATTCAAATGTTATCAAAATTCTCTTTATTCCCACTTTTATCATCAGTATTGTTATGCTTAATAAAATTCTGGTAATTATTATCATTATTACCCTAATAATTGCCAAAATCACCAAAGAAATCGAAAAAACGTCATTTTGGAGTATACTCTCATAAGGCTATTTTTCGCTAGATTTTGCCGCTTTTTCGACTTTTGGGAATGTTTTTCTTATACCTTTTTTATAATATATATGGACATAATTCCTGTTATTATCATCATCATTATCATGATTATCATCATTATTATCGTTATCATCATCATTATCATCATTATCATCATAATTATCATCATTATTGCAATTATTATCATCATTATTGCAATTGTTATCATTATTATTGCAATTATTGGAGTTATAGTATATATTTTTGCAATAATACTAATAACCATAACAATAATGATAGTAATAACAATAATAATAACAATAATAACGATTTTATAATAATTGTTTATATCATTATCTTAATTAGTATCGTTATTACTGTAATTATTACTGTTATAATAATTATTTTTGCAATCATACTACCAGTACAAATAATAATAATCATAATAATAACAATGATAATACTAATAACAATATTATAACCACTAGCATTATTATTATTATTCTTATACTTATTATTATTATTGTTATTATTACAGTTATAAAAGATTTTTTGGCAATAATACTAATAATTAAGATATTAGTAATAATAATAATAATAATAATAATAATAATAATAATAATAATAATAACGATAATAATAATAATAATATTATTAATAATATTCAAATGTTATCAAAATTCTCTTTATTCTCACTTTTATCATCATTATTGTTATGATTAATACAATTCTGGTAATTATTATCATTTTAACTCTAATAATTGCCGAAATCACCAAAGAAATCGAAAAAACGTCATTTTGGAGTATACTCTCAAAAGGCTATATTTCGCTAGATTTTGCCGCTTTTTCGACTTTTGGGAATGTTTTTCTTATACCTTTTTTCTATTATATATGGACACAATTCCTGTTATTATCATCATCACTATCATGATTATCATCATTATTATCGTTATCATCATTATCATCATTATTATCATCATTGTCATCATTATTGCAGTTGTTATCATCATTATTGCAATTGTTATCATTATTATTGCAATTATTGGAGTTATAGTATATATTTTTGCAATAATACTAATAACCACAACAATAATGATAGTAATAACAATAATAATAACAATAATAACGATTTTATAATAATTATTTATATATTATCTTAATTAGTATCGTTATTACTGTAATTATTACTGTTATAATAATTATTTTTGCAATTATACTACAGTACAAATAATAATAATGATAATAATAACAATAATAATAATAATAATAACAATATTATAACCACTAGCATTATTATTATTATTATTATACTTATTATTATTATTGTTATTATTACAGTTATAATATTTTTTTTGGCAATAATACTAATAATTAAGATAATAATAATAATAATAATAATAATAATAACAATAACAATAATAATAATAATAATAATAATAATAATAATAATAATAATAATAATAATAATAATAATAATAATATTAATAATATTCAAATGTTATCAAAATTCTCTTTATTCTCACTTTTATCATCATTATTGTTATGGTTAATACAATTCTGGTAATTATTATCATTATTACCCTAATAATTGCCGAAATCACCAAAGAAATCGAAAAAACGTCATTTTGGAGTATACTCTCAAAAGGCTATATTTCGCTAGATTTTGCCGCTTTTTCGACTTTTGAGAATGTTTTTCTTATACCTTTTTTATATTATATATGGACACAATTCCTGTTATTATCATCCTTATTATCATGATTATCATCATTATTATCGTTAACATCATCATTATCATCATTATCATCATTATTGCAAAATTTTTATCATCATTATTGCAATTGTTATCATTATTATTGCAAATTTTTGAGTTATAGTATATATTTTTGCAATAATACTAATAACCACACAATAATGATAGTAATAACAATAATAATAACAATAATAACGCTTTATAATAATTATTTATATCATTATCTTAATTAGTATCGTTATTACTGTAATTATTTCTGTTATAATAATTATTTTTGCAAATTTACTACCAGTTTCAAATAAAAAATAATGATAATAATAACAATAATAATAATAATAACAATATTATAACCACTAGCATTATTATTATTATACATATACTTATTATTATTATTGTTATTATTACAGTTATAATAGTTTTTTTTGGAAATAATACTAGATAATTAAGATAATAGTAATAATAACAATAATAATAATAATAATAATAATAATAATAATATAAAAATAATAAATAAAAAAAAAAAATAATATTAATATTTGGTTTGGTTTGGATTCCATTTGATACAATGGATATTCTTGGGGTGACCTACTGTCTGCTTGATTTTGCTCACGTGTGTTTGCTGCTGCTGACTCGGCTGAACCGAGTCCTTACCCGCCGTGGTGCCCCGCCACAGCAGTAACCTCCGGGCGACCCGTTGCAACTTCCCCGCGCCTGGGCGGGGCGCGAACCGGGCCCACCCCTCGGATGAGAGGCCGACACGTTTTCCACGTACTAGCCCGGGGGCTAGTAAAATTCAAAATGTTATCAAAATTCTCTTTATTCTCACTTTTATCATCATTATTGTTATGATTAATACAATTCTGGTAATATTATCATTTTTAACTCTAAAATTGCCGAAATCACCAAAAAAATCGAAAAAACGTCATTTTGGAGTATACTCTCAAAAGGCTATATATCGCTAGATTTTGACGCTTTTTCGACTTTTGGGAATGTTTTTCTATACCCTTTTTTTTATTTTATATGGACACAATTCTGTTATTATCATCATCACTATCATGATTATCATCATATTATCGTTATCATCATCATTATCATCATTATTATCATCATTGTCTCATTATTTCAGTTGTTATCATCATTTTTGCAATTGTTATCATTATTATTGCAATTATTGGAGTTTAAATATATATTTTTTGCAATAATACTAATAACCACAACAATAATGATAGTAATAACAAAATAATAACAATAATAACGATTCATAATAATTATTTATATCATTATTTAATTAGTATCGTTATTACTGTAATTATTACTGTTATAATAGATTTTTTGGCAATAATACTAATAATTAAAATAATAGTAATAATAACAATAATAATAGTAATAATAATAATAATTTAAAAATAATAATAATAAATAATAATAATAATAATAAAAATAATAATAATAATATTAATAGTTTGGTTTGGTTTGGATTCCATTTGATACAATGGATATTCTTTGTTGACATACTGTCTGCTTGATTTGCTCACGTGTGTAGCTGCTGCTGACTCGGCTGAACCGAGTCCTTACCCGCCGTGGTGCCCACCACAGCAGTAACCTCCGGCGACAGTTTACAACTTCTCGCGCCTGGGCGGGGCGCGAACCGCCGGGCCCCTCGGGTGAGAGGCCGACACGTTACCACTGTACTAGCCGGAGCTAGTAATATTCAAATGTTATCAAAATTCTCTTTATTCTCACTTTTATCCTCATTATTGTTATGATTAATACAATTCTGGTAATTATTATCATTTTTACCCTAATAATTGCCGAAATCACCAAAGAAATCCAAAAAACGTCATTTTGGAGTATACTCTCAAAAGGCTATATTTCGCTAGATTTTGCCGCTTTTTCGACTTTTGGAATGTTTTTCTTATACCTTTTTATATTATATATTGGAAAACAATTCCTGTTATTATCATCATCATTATCATGATTATCATCATTATATCGTTATCATAATCATTTTCATCATTATCATCATTATCATCATTATCATCATCATTATCATCATTATTGCAATTATTATCATCATTATTGCAATTGTTATCATTATTATTGCAATTATTGGAGTTATAGTATATATTTTTGCAATAATACTAATAACCACAACAATAATAAAAGTAATAACAATAATAACGATTTTTATAATAATGATTTATATCATTATCTTAATTAGTATCGTTTTTACTGTAATTATTACTGTTATAATAATTATTTTTGCAATTTTTTGTACCAGTAAAAATAATAATAATGATAATAATAACAATAATAATACTAAAACAATATATAACCACTAGCATTAATATTATTATACTTATACTTATTATTATTATTGTTATTATTACAGTTATAATAATTTTTGGGCAATAAAACTAATAATTAAAATAATGTAATAATAATAAAAATAATAATAATAATAATAATAAAAATAGTAATAACCAATAATGACAATAATAATAATAATAATGATAATAATAATAATAATAATATTAATAATATTCTAATGTTATCAAAGTTCTCTTTATTCTTACTTTTATCATCATTATTGTTATGATTAATACAATTCTGGGAATTCTTATCATTATTACCATAATAATTGGCAGATATCACCAAAGAAATCGAAAAAACCTATTTTGGAGTATACTCTGAAAGGCTATATTTTGAGGATTTTGCCGCTTTTTCGACTTTTGGGAATGTTTTCTTATACCTTTTTATATTATATATGGACACAATTCCTGTTATTATCATCATTATCATGATTATCATCATTATTATCGTTATCATCATCATTATCCTCATTATCATCATTATTGCAATTATTATCACATTATTGCAATTGTTATCATTATTATTGCAATTATAGGAGTTATAATATATTTTTTTGCAATAAAAATAATAACCACAACAATAATGATAGTAATAACAATAATAATAACAATAATAACGATTTTATAATAATTATTATATCATTATCTTAATTAGTATCGTTATTACTGTAATTTTTACTGTTATAATAATTATTTTTTTCCCAAATTTTATACCAATAAAAATAATAATATGATAATAATAACAATAATAATACTAATAACAATATTATAACCACTAGCATTATTATTATTATACTTATACTTATTATTATTATTGTTATTAATACAGTTATAATAGATTTTTTGGCAAAAAATACAAATAATTAAGATAATAGTAATAATAATAAAAATAATAAAAAAAATAATAATAATAATTATTAATAATATACAAATGTTATCAAAATTCTATTTATTCTCACTTTTATCATCATTTTTATTATGATAAATACAATTCTGGCAATTATTATCATTACCCTAATAATTGCTGAAATCACGAAAGAAATCGATTAAACGTCATTTTGAGTATACTCTCAAAAGGCTATATTTCGCTAGATTTTGCCGCTTTTTCGACTTTTGGGAATGTTTTTCTTATACCTTTTTTATATTATATATGGACACTATTCCTGTTATTATCATCATCATTATCATGATTATCATCATTATTATCGTTATCATCATCATTATCATCATTATCATCTCATTATCATCATTATTGCAATTATTATCATCATTATTGCAATTGTTATCATTATTATTGCAATCATTGAGTTATAGTATATATTTTTGCAATAATACTAAAACCACAACAATAATAATAGTAATAACAATAATAATAACAATAATAACGATTTTTAATAATTTTTATATCATTATCTAATTAGTATCGTTATTATTGTAATCATTACTACTATAATAATTATTTTTTCAATTTTTACTACCAGTACAAATAATAATAATGATAATAATAACAATAATAATAATAATAACAATATTATAACCACTAACATTATTATTATTATTTTACTTATTATTATTATTGTTATTATTTCAGTTATAATAGAATTTTGGCAAAAATACTTAATAATTAAAATAATAGTAATAATAATAATTATTATTATAATAATAATATTTATAATAATAATAAAATAATAACAATAATATAATAAAAAATAATAATAATAATAATAATAATAATATTAATAAAAATTCAAAATTATCAAAATTTCTCTTTATTCTTTCTTTTATCATCATTATTGTTATGATTAATACAATTTTGGTAATTTTATCATTATTACCCTAATAATTGCCGAAATCACCAAAGAAATCGAAAAAACGTCATTTTGGAATATACTCTCAAAAGGCTATATTTCGCTAGATTTTGCTGCTTTTTCGACTTTTGGAATGTTTTTCTTATACCTTTTTTATATTATATATGGAACAATTCCTGGTTTATCATCATCATTATCAATTATCATCATTTTCATGATTTCATCATTATCATCGTTTCATCATAATTTTCATCATTATCATTATTATCCCCCTCATTATCATCATTTTCCAATTATTATCATCAATATTACAAATTTGTTATCATTATTATTGCAATTATTGGAGTTATAGTATATGTTTTTGCAATAATATTAAAAACCAAAAACAATAATGATAGTAATAAAAATAATAATAAATATAATAACGATTTTATAATAATTATTTGTATCATTATCTTTAAATTTGTATCGTTTTACTGTAATTATTACTGTTATCATAATTATTTTTGAAATTTTACTACAAGTACAAATAATAATAATGATAATAATAACAATAATAATACTAATAACATATTATAACCCCTAGCATTATTATAATTCTACATATACTTATTATTATTGTTATTATTACAGTTTATAATAGATTTTTGGCAATAATACTAATAATTAGGATAATAGTAATAATAATAATAATAATAAATAATAAAATAATAATAATAATATAATAATATTAATAATATTCAAATGTTTATCAAATTCTCTTTATTCTCACTTTATCATCATTTTTGTTATGATTCAACAATTCTGGTAGTTATTATCATTATTACCCTAATAATTGCCGAAATCACCAAAGAAATCGAAAAAACGTCATTTTGGAGTATACTCTCAAAAGGCTATATTTCGCTAGATTTTGCCCCTTTTCGACTTTTGGGAATGTTTTTCTTATACCTTTTTTATTATATTGGCACTATTCCTGTATTATCATCATCTCATTTCATTATTATCATCATCATTATCTTTTT
>NW_023646036.1:2500-7831 GCF_015228065.2 Penaeus monodon
GTGTGGGTGGGGTGTGTTTTTGTGGGTGTGGGGTTTTGTGTGTGTGTGTGGTTTTTTTGGTGTGTGTGTGTATGTGTGTGTGTTGTGTGTTTGTGGTTGGGGGTTTTGTTGTGTTTTTGTGTGTGTGTGTGTGTGTGTGTGTGTTGTGGTGTGTGTGTGTGTGGTGTGTGTGTGTGTGTGTGGGTTTGCGTGTGTGTGTGTGTGTGTTTGGTGTGGTGTGTATGTGGTGTGTGTGTGTGTGTTGTTTTTCGTATGTTATACAAACAAAAATTTAAATTTTTAATGCAAACCCCGATCAACAAGGCCAAGACGTTCAATAAATTTGAATAAATTTTTAGACCTTCACTCACACACACACACAAAAAAAAAAAAAATAAATAAATAAATAAAAAAAACAAGCAAAAAAAATCGGCCCCTTTTTACCTTTCCCTCCGTTTTTTAAATTCTTAAAGTCATTCCGCTTAAAGTTTTCCTTTAAATTTACTATGTTTTAAAGAAAATAAATGTTGCAGCAACAGACGTAAAAGCTGGAAAAAACCTTTCCGTCCCCCCCTCCTCCCCGCCATTGCCCAAGCAAAATATCGTCTTGGCGTTTAATCTCTACAGCTTTAGTTCCTCAGCGGCTTATCTGGGGTTACTTCCCAAAGCTTGCGGATTTTTGGGGTTAAGTTGGGTAGAAGGAGGCTATATGTCTTCGTGGGGGGAAAGAGATGATTTTGTAAGTCATTAAACTGATGTTTGTTTTTTGGCGGATTTTCAGTTTGATCAGATGATGAAAAAAAGAGAGAGACAAATAAAAAAAACGAGAGTAGGGGTTTTTTTTTAATTTTCCTAAATGACAAAAATTCCTAAATGATATTTTTTTTTTGAAGTTGAACCAGAACCAGAAAACAGAGAAAACTTAATAAAAAAAAAAAAAAAGTCAGTCATTATAGACTAATGTACAAAAGAAATTCAAAAATAATTTTTCAAGTTTTTTTGTCTTTGTCCTAACTCGTCATTAACAGCATCAGAGGAATGGCTCAGTGCCCTCAGAGTTCAAAACGCCAGTGACCAAAGTATTAGGGTACCCTTATGAGAAATATTTAAGTTGTCCCCTTTTTCCTACACAGGATCTTTATGGAACTGAAAGTGAAGTCGGGGAGCCCGGGTTTCATTTTTGCCGAGAATTTTACTTTTTGACTGTTCTGAAGTATGAAAATGCACCGATATATTAGGTGTTCATGTTTTTGTCTTTAAATTTAAAAATTTTTAAAATAAGAGATTATTAAAATTATATATATTATTATTATATTTATATATATAATATATTATATATATATTATTGTTGTGTGGTGTGTGGTGTGGGTGTGTAAATATATATTATATTATAATAATTATATATTATATATAATATATTTTATATATATATATATAAAATATATGGTGGTGTGTGGTGGTGTGTGTGTGTGTGTGTGTGTGGTGTGTGTGTTGTATATATATAAATATTATATATATATTAAAATATATATAATATATATATATATAATTTTATTATATATATTCGTATGGATGTGTGTGGTGTATGTGTGTGTGTGTGTGTGTGGGTGTGTGTGTGTGTGTGTGTGGTGTGTTTGTGTGTGTTTTGGTGTGTGTGTGTGTTTTGGTGTGTGTGTGTGTGTGTGTGTGTGTGTGACGCCTCCCGAAATGGTTCAGTGGAAAAAAGCATGGATTCGCCCCTCGGGGTCCCGATTCAATTTCCGCCACGGCATTTGAAAAAAATGCTTGCGTTGATATTGGCCTGCCCTGATCCCCCCCCCCCGGAAAAAAGATTCGCTTAAAAAATAAAAGCGGTGTCTTGGGATATCGCCCGGGGCAAAAGTTAGCACGCTAAACCCGCCGTTTATTGGGAAGGACACCCAAATCAGGCAGGGTGATACTCCCAAAATGCCCTTAAATAACAAATTGGGAAGGCCTACATCCTCAGTGGAATAAATACTGTGGAAAAAACAAAAAAAATGTGTGTGTATATATGTGTATATATTTTAATATTAATTTAAAATATTATATAATATATATAATATATTATATTAATTTTATATATATTTATTTATATTTATATATAAAATTATATTAATATATTAATATATAATATATACATATATACATACATAAAATTTAAAATTTTAATATATATTAAAATTATTATATATATTAATAATATATATATTATATAACCTATTAATTATATTATTATAAAATTATATATTAATATATATATATAATAATATTATAAATATATATATATCTATGGCTGTATACATACGCACAATACATATATGTGTGTTTTTTTTTGTGGGTTTTTTGTGCGTGTGTTTAAAAACATGATATCATTATCTTTTTTTTATTTTTTATGTATAAAAGAAAATGTGCAGAAATTTTTGGCTGCTTTAATTTGACTCTCTAGTTATGTTTGATATGAAATGCTTGATGGGAAAAAAGGTGTGAGAACTCATGTAATAAATTTTTTTGCTACTATCGACCCAAACATGATGTAAAAAAAAAATGTTCTAATTCCCAAATGATACGTACTGTGATTTTTAGGTCGCCCTCTTATTTTTTTTTTATCCTGTTAAAGAAACAGTAGTAATGGAAAAAATAAGAATCATTAAACCCGATATTAGCACCAAAGATAATATTGTAATAAAGCCAATTCTGCGCTCTTCCGCATTCCATGTCGGGCGGGCCATAAGCAAGGACCGGAAACTTTCTATGCAAAATTACTGAACGGATGAACGCTACACCCCAAAAACTCGTGAAAAAACGCGTTCACTTCGGGGAACAAGGTTATAGGCAAGTGATTGATGCGTGTGTGATTGAATGTCCCTTATCAGAAAGAAAACTTTGTAAAAAGTCCCGGGTTTTGGTACTTTTTAATGCCACTATTTTTTCTGCTTGTATCTGCTGGTACCGTTACAATTATTGTTCAGCTACTGGTGTTACGGTCTACTATACTATTTTCTTATTAACTACTACTTATACTACTACTTCTATTCTACTTTACTTTACTTCTACTTCTATTTTACTTCTACTCTATTCTACTACTACTATACTGCGCTGCTGCTGCAACACAGCACGATTAATAAAACTACCCCAGACTTACTCTTATTGTTCTCTTTTTTTGGAAAAGATATAATGAGAACGAATGTAGGGGCGCGTTCGACTATTCCCCATAGAGATACACGTGTGGCCTATTCTGAGGAAAATATAATTAGACGCGTCAAATGCATCTCTTGATGTGAAAATACCCCCCCTCAATTATACCTTTTTTTATTTTGCCCCAAATGAACACTTTTTTTACCAGTAGTTTTCAATCACCAACAGTAGTAGTGTTAATGTTGGTATTCAAAATTTTCATTAATCATCACAATCAAACCCCAATTTCCCTCATTAATTCTAATTTTTTTAAATTTGCGATACAAGTTGGTCGCTCAATGCAATTTTTACATTCAGTTACTCCATTTACCAGACTAGGCAGTTTAGGATCAGTTCGATTCTCGCTCGTGAGTTTTTAAAAGTTACTGCCCGGGGTTATGGGTAGAGAAATAATCGACGCCTCTCAGCCAAAGTATCCTAGCAACCTACTAGCATCGTACTCGGTTGAGATGAGTATCGAATTTTTTGTGAAAAATTTATAGCCTTTTTCTCCCCGTCAAATTTTAGTAAATTTCTAAAATTTCATTTTTCAGTATTTTTTTAAGTCTGCCATGGACTGAACAGAAAATTTTTACATGAATATTAACGGTTTTGTCCCCAATTTTTCTAAGTTTCAAGTTTTGTTCGTCTTTTAAAAAAGATAGTAAATTTAAAAAAAAAGGAATAAAACAAACGACAAGCTTTTCTCCCTTTAAAACCCTACCATGAGAATGTGTTGGGGGAACCTCGGGGTTTTTAGTGTACTTTGAGCGGCTATAAACCCGCAAAAGCTGTTGATAACAGGGGATCGAATCTTAATGTTTAGAATGGGTTTTTGGGATCTCGTGTTCTCTCTACATTGTATAAAAAACCCCTCCCATATTTTAAAAATTTTCAAAACATTTTCACTTTTTTTTTGTTTAATAGCGTAGGAAAACTGAGTTCTTTGAGTGCTAAAAGGGTTTTTCTATGTATTATCACTATTATTTTATTTTTTAAAATTTTTTTTATTTCATTTCGTTATTTTTATTATTTATTTTTATTATTATTATTATTATTATTTATTATTTTTATTTTTATTTTTTTTATTATTTTTTTTTTTTTATTATTTTTATATTATTATTTTTATTATTATTATTTTATTATTATTAATTATTATTATTATTATTTTATTATTATTATTTTCATTATTATTATTATTTTTATTTTTACTATTAATTGTTTTTTGTATATTGTTATTATTTATTATTATTATTATTATCATCATCATCATATAATCATCATCATCATCCCATCATATCCATCATCACATCATCTCATCCATCATCATCTCATCATCATATCATCATCATTATATTATCATTTTCATTTTCTATCATTTCATATCTTATCATTATTATTATTATCATTATTATTACTATTATCATTATCATTTTTATTTTAATTATTAATTATTATTTTTATTTTTATTATTTTTATTATTATTAATATTTTTGTTTCTACTATTATTATTACCATATTATATTGTTACTGTTTCATTTTTTATCATTTTTGTTACTATTACAAACACCATATATTTTATATATATAATATATATATATATAATATATATATATATAATATATATATATATATAAATTATATATATATATATTATATATTTTATATATATTATATTATATATATATATTATAATATATAATATATATTAATATATATATTTTATAATAATATATAAAATTTTAAAATATATATAATATAGTATAAAATAATATATTATATATATATATAATATATATATATATATATATATATATAAAATATTATATATATATTATATAAAATATATATATATATTAATATATAATATATATATATATATATATATATATATAATATATTATATATATAATAATAATATATATATATATAATATATATATATTTATATAAAATAAAAATAAAAATAAAAATTTAATAAAAAAATATAATAAAAAATAAAAAATTTAAAAAAAATTTAAAAATAATTAAAAGATAAAGATAATGAAAAAAATGATAAAATATGATGATGATGATGAATGATGATTGATGATGATGATGATTGATAATAATATAATATAGTATAATATAAAAAAAATAAAAATATAATAATAAAATA
>NW_023646037.1:0-7831 GCF_015228065.2 Penaeus monodon
ATATATAAAATATAAATATATATATATATATATAATTAATATAAAATGAAAAGGAAGATAAACTAAGGAAAAGGCAGAAAAAATTCAAAACATAAGAATAAAACACGAGGCAATTCGAAAAACGAGAAGAATATCGAGGACAGAGAATACATTTCGTTCTAAATAAGCCCAAGGAATTGCGTTTTTTACAGCAGTCTGTCGCCGTCCCTGTTGCCTCTCCTTCCCCTTTTGCAGTCTGCCTGTCTCCTCTATGGATCATCAGTGGCTTAAGGACAAGCAGTTCGCTCTCCGTCGTAAACAAGGGATTCGATCTTAAGTGAAATGATTGAAAGGCGAAATGAGCTCGATTTGAAGTGTAATGCGTTGTGGCAATGTTACGTGAACGTTAAAAAAAAAATCTGGTGGCATTTTTTCAACGAAGGTTATTTCGTTTGCGAGGATATATTTCGGTTTTAGGATGTTTTTGATAATATTTTATAGTATTCGTTATGAACATTTTGCTGAGGGTACGTAATTTAAGATATTTTTTGTTTACAGAAGTTATAAATTTATTGATGTTGCAATTTCAGTATTCTGTAATATTTCTCTTCCTCTTCATAATGGTTTTGATTTATTTTGTTTCAGTTTATTACTTTCAGTTTCGTAATACTATCATTACCACCATCATTTCCCATCCCATTTTCTCACTCATTACAACACCTGATCCTGATTACGTAATTTTTCATTTTCAATCCACCCTCCCATATATTCCTTACATCAACTATACACATTTTCCTGTATAATGTCAGCATCATACAACTCCCATATACACAAAGACATATCCCCTGAGACCTGGCACCTTACCCGTAATATGTGCCATCAACCGGTGACATCTCTCAGTGCCACATTTCGAGAGACGCATTACGGCTAATGGGTCGAGGGACGCGCCGCGGTGTATGTCTCAAAGGGCGGTGTGCCTCTGTTTAACCTTCCGTGAACACTTATAACAATTGCGATATTCTATGTTCGAAAAATATAGATGAGAGGAACTGTATAGATGATGGGAAAGGATCAACGTCTGTGCAACAAGGGTGTCAATAGGTCAATTAAGGTATTGCTTAACAAATGAGCATGGACGTTTAGAAACGAGCGAAAGATGGCCGACGCTTATCGATACAAGTAATAATGAAAAGAGAGCGATTTTAAAAAAGGAAAACCCAAAAAATCATAAAAACAAATTCAACGAGAATGAACAAATCGAAAAAACGAAGCAATCCAACCCTTTAGCAAAAAAACAAAAGAGGAGAATCACCTACGACGAGCCCGCCAGAAAGACCCCCCGAAAACTCCTTCGTCAGCAAAAAAAAGAATTTTTCCAATCTTTCGGAAACCCCCGATTGATAAAGGCCAAAACAAAACCGTGTGTACTGCAAGGTTTTTGCAAAGGGGTTTGCACAGGATGACCCGAGGTGTCGCATAAACCCAAAATCAGGTGCCTGTTTTTTTGGGAAATGATTTCGACAGGTATTCGATTTTCCACCCCCGTTTGGGTTTTGGGTTTTCCTCCCTCTGAATGCTAAAATGTTTGATTAGGCATTCAGAGGCTTTTTCAGGGAGGGTGAAAAAGAGGGTTTGTTTGAAAGGGGGTTTGGAAAATGAAAAGATCTCCCGTTTTTTAAGAATGACTATGCTTTCAAATTTGATGCGATTTATTAGTATTGACGTTTTATTATTCTCAATATTGTTATCACACATCAGTTTTTTTCATTTTTTCATATTGACGCTCATTTTCGCTGGAAAAAAAAAAGAAAGAAAACAGTCTCGAAACAAAATTCGCTAGTCCTCGTCGCGACATTTCCCGGGACCTGCACGACACCCACCTCCCAGTTTTATGCGCTTTTTGCCAAAGTTCGACCCCCCTCCTTTCCTACATTGTACTCGAATGAAAAATTTGGGTTTTTTTTTGAACTTTTTTTATGATTAATCCTTTTTTTTCCTGAATTAACAGGAAACAGTAAAAAATACAAGTTTTTTAGTTTAAAACATTTTAAAAGTACAAGTCAAAAAACAGATAATATCGAAAATCGGGGCCCCTGGGCACTCCGTAAACTTTCCACTATCGAACATCAACATTCCTTTCATTTTTTTGAAAAGCCAATTTTTAAAATTGTAAAATCACTTTTAAAAGAATAAAAAACCTATCCCTTTCATTTTTAACAAAACGAAACCAACAAGTAAAATAATTATCTAGAATTTTTAAGTTATTTTTTAAACAAAAAGGGGATCGTTTGAGATATTTTCCGATTTTTTTCACTGGACATTTTTTGGAGGCCTGAATACCCCAAAGCTAAAGCAAAAAATATAAAAAAAGAAAAAAAGACAAAAAAAATGACTATTTTTACGTACATGCAAAGTGAAATGTGTAAAATTTAAAAGCGAGGCATTTTAAAGATAAAACCCGAATCTCGCTCTTCAACCCTGGCCCTATTTAATAAGCATTTTTATATTAAAGTTATCTCTTATTGTTACTGACGTGGTGAGATTTTCAATTTTAATTTTTTTTGTTTGCAAGGTTGTCATGTTTCCCATATTACCTAGGTTGAGAGATACTTAGGTCACATCAGAGTCTGAAGTAGAATGTTTCAGTTCCCGAACAAATGGAAAGGAAAAGAAAAAATGTATGATATAATTTTAAAATATATTAAAATATATATATATATATAATAAATAATAAAAAAATAAAATATATATATAAAATAAATAAATATAAAATATTTTTTAAAATATATATAACATAACAATATTACATTAATAAACAATATGCAATATAAATTCACATACGTAATATATATATTATATTAATAAAATATTAATAAATTATATTATATAAAATATATAAAATAATTAAATCTAATACACACACACACACAGCCACCACACACCAAAACATACATTATATTTATATTTTATATTATATATATAAATATATAATATAAATAATTATATAGCACCACACAACACACACACACCAAAACGCGCGCTAATACATTTTTGTTTAGCATTTCATGCAAAATATCCTCATTAACATCCTTTTGGTACTGGGGCGGAGTACGGGAAAGTGTAGCACGACACTTTTTTTTGGGCCGAAATGAGGGCTATTGTTGTTTTTTAATGCAAAAATACCCCCTTTAAACATCCTCATCGGTATGAATAATGCATCATGCAGTCAGGGGCAAATTTTAACTTTCCTTTTCTTCCAGTTTCAAAACCAGGCGGGCCTCCGCACTCGTCACTTGGGCGGGGGTTTTTTACAGTGACTCCCCCCAAAAAAATAAAATAATGATGATGATGATGATATGTGATAATGATGATATGATGATGATGGTGATGATGATGATGGATAAGATGATGATGATATGGTGTTTGATGAGAGATGATGTATAATGATGATAGATGAGGGTGATTGATAGGGGAAGAGAAATGAATAAATGAGGTGATTGAGATGATGATGATGATATGGAATGAGGTATGATGAGATGATGAGATGGTGATGAGGAATGTGATGGTATGATGGTGATGATTTTATATGATGGTGATGGGGGGATGATGATGATAATATGATGATGATGTGATGGGATATGTGGTGAGGTGGGGTGATGATGATGATAATGATGATGAGTGGTGATGGTGTGATGTGGTGATGAGGGATTATGATGATGATGGATGATGGTGAGATGATGGGAGGATGGTATGATGAGATGAGATGATGGGATGAGATGAGATGAGGGTGATTGAGGTGATGATATGATTTTGGGATGTGATGATGATGGTGATGATGAGGGTTATGGTGATGATGGTGATAAGATGGATGATATGATATGATGGGACAGATAGATGATGATGATGCGATGATGAGGAGATGTGGTGATGGTGAGGATGATGACGAGATGATATGATGATGACGTTTATGAGAGAGGGTGAGAGATGGTATGAGAGATGGTGATGATGAGGTGAATGATAAATATAAACGATGATGATTGTGAGGTGATGATGATGTGATGATATGAATGCGATGATAAATTTGATGGTGAGATGAGGTGATGATGGATGATGAGAGTGAGGGTTATGAGAGAGGGATGATGGGGGTGATGATGATGATGGCGATGCGATGAAAATATGGTGATGTGATGATGATATGAGGTGAATGATGATGGGATGATGATGAAATTGTAATAAAAAATTTTATTTTTAATAAAGAATAATCAACAAAGAATGAAATAATGACAATACAATAAAAATTGTGATGATAAGAGTCATGAGGTAAAATAGTCATAATAATGAAGTAATAGTGATAATAGAAATGACAATTATAATGAATTTATTGAGTGACAAAAAGGGGTTATCATTGTCGCTGCATTTGCATCCTATGATATTTTTTATCATTTAAAGTTCCTGAACAAAATATGAAGAAAGATTCCAGTAAAATAAAGCTCTTCGTTTTTCCCGGTTTAATCATTTTCCGTTACAGAAAAATTTATTAAAAAATTTTTTTTCCCACAGCCTCCAGTCATACAATTAAATTTTTCCCTCCCAAATTTTTCACGATGTAAATCTTAATGCTTAATTTTACACGCAATGACCGTTCAGAATAATGAGAGTGTTGGAAAGTATTTAAATTTTTTTTTCAAGGGGGCACCACTCTGGGGGCTGGCGCTCAGAACTTTGTGAGATTAAAAGGAGCTTCCCGACCCCCACCAACACGCCGAGGTTTCGCCGCCGCAGCCCACGGTGATTGGTAAGGCTCTCCGTTTCAGGTGCACAAGGTCTCTGAATAGAGCGTAAAACTCATTTTAAAACAAGCCTCCGGGCTATACGTGTACGTGTCGGCCCCTCATCCGAGGGGCGGCGGTTTTGCGCCCGCCCGGGGCGAGGGTTTTTGCCCCGGGGGTTACTGTGAGGCTGGGGACCCCGGCGGGTAAGGACTAGGTTAGCCCATCCACCAAATAAAAACCCCTGAGCGAGTCGGGTTAGTCGACACAGGCCGGGGTCCCCCCATGGGGATAGTCGGGGAAAGGGTAAGCTGCATATCGGCTTATCCTTTCTTTCAAAGGCACTTCAGACAGATTTTTCCGGCAGAGGGCACCCCCACCACAACTGATTTGGGTACGGCGGAGGACTCGACGATGATTGGCTGACGGGCACGAGATGCTGGTCCAGATCTCCGTCAAGGCTCCCAAAAGTCTTGAAAATTGGCGCAACTCCCTATTACTCCCCTCCAACAACCCCGGAGCATTCCTGGGGGAAACCCAACACGCTGTTGGAACCCAAAAAAATTTCCCAAACCCGGTACTTCTCACCCAGGAGCTCAGCCAATTACCGTGGGCTTTTTTATCAGCGGGCCCTTTTTCCCCCGACCTATTTTCTTAATTTTTGACGTTTAAATTTTTTATGCACAAATATTTTAAAGCATCAGCAGTTTTTTTTCCCCCTCTTTTTGGCAGCGCTGTCATTTGTAAATTTAACCCAAAGTATAAAAAACTACAGTTTTTTTTTATTATCAACCAGGGGGGCAATGGATGTGAAGTTTTAGGTTTGTCGCTCTGTCCACACGAATTATGTATGTAGTATGTATTGTTGTAGTAGTTTATGTTGTATGTATGTATGTATGATGTAGTATGTATTTTTTACTACCAAATCCTCTCTCTCTCTCTTCTCTCTCCTTCTCTCTCTGTCTCTCTCTTCCTCCCCCCTCTCTCCCCCCTCTTTTCTTAGTTTCTAGTATCGATCCTCCCATTTCTAACTCTCTATCCATCATCCCAAATAATTTGATAAAAAAATGTATTGTAATTAGCAAATTTAAATTTTCACATAAAAGTATCAGATATGTAGGAAAACAGAAAATTGATTGATAAAGTACAACTTTTTTAGACATTTAAAAAACAAAAAGGAAAAAAAGGGATTTTTTTTTTCTTTTTATTATCAAATAAATAATCTTAAAGTAATTTCTATTCCTTTAGGCTTTGTAGTTATGCCCTTTTGTCACTCAACATCGTTCATCCTCCCCCTCCTTCCCCCCCTTCCCCCCCTCCCCTTTTTTTTTCCTTTTCCCCCCCTTCCTCCCCCCCCCCTTCCCCCCCCCTCCCCCTCCCCCCCCCCCTTGCGCCCCCTCTCCTCCCCCCTCTCCCCTCTCCCCCTCCTCCCCCCCCCCCCTCCTCCCCCCTCCTCCCCTCTTCCCCCCCCCCTTTCCTTCCTCTCCCTCCTCCTCCTTCCCCCTCCTCTCCCTCTTCCCCTTTGGAAAAATACGGCTTATGATTCACATCCCCCCTCTCCCTCCTTTGTTGCCCCCTTTTCTTTTTCCTTCCTCTATTTCCTCTTTCCTATTCTGATATTTCTCTCCCCTTTTCTTTGAAATTCCCTTTTTCCTCTCTTCCCTTTTTTTTCTATTTTTTCTCCCTACTTTTCCTATTACCTCTCTTCTCCTCTCTTTTTCCTTTCCTTCTTTTTTTTTAAATTTCTTTTCTCTCCTTTTCTTTTTCCATTTTTTCCCTTCCTCCTCTCCTTCCCTTTTATTACCCTCCATTTCATCCCCTTCTTCTTTTATTCCCCCCTATTATCACATTTATCCACATTTTTTCCTTTTTCCTTCCGAATACCTTTTTTTTTATCCCCTCCTCTTTTTTTCCTCTTCTTTTTTTTTTTCTTTTTTCCGCCCCTTTCGCTACCTTAGACTTTCCTTTCTTTTCATTCCCTTTTCATATTCCCTTTCGCTTTCTCCTTTCCTCATTCCTCTTTCGCTATTCCCTCTGTCGTTCCCTCCCTTTTTCCACCACCTCTTTTCCTTCTTTTCTCCCCTCCTATTCTCCAATCTCCGTCTTCCTTCGTTTTCCTTTTTCATTTATTTCATTCCCCACCCTCTCCTTCCTTTTCCTTTACCACTTACTCTCCCTTTCTCTCCCCTCTCCCTCCTTCCCCCCCTTCCCCTATTCTCCCTTCCCATTCTGCTTTGCTTCCTTCCCCTCTCTCTCTCCTTTCTCTCTCTCCTTTTTTTTACCATTCCTTTCTACCCCCCCTTCCCTCACACTCCTTTCGTCTCTCTCCCCTTCCCGCTTATTTTATCTCCCTATTTGCTTCCATCACCTTTTTTTCTTTCCTCCCCCTTTCCCCCCCCTTTATTTTTTCTCACATTTCCCCTTTCCCTTTTTCCCTTTTTTTCCTCTCCCCTTTCCCCCCCATCCCCTTCCCTTCCCCTTTCCTTTTTCTCCCCCCCCATTCCTCCTTACCATTTCCTTCCCCAAATTTTCTCCCCCCTTTCCTCCCCCCTTTTTTTTCCCCCCCCATTTCCAGTTATCTCTCTCTTTCCCTTCCCCCTTTTTTCCTCTCCCCCCTTCCCCCCCTTTTCCCCCTTCCTTTCCTTTCCCTTTTTCTCCCTCCCCCTTCCCTCTTTCCCCTTTCCTCTATCTCTTCCCCCCTTTTTCCCACCTTTTTTTTTTTCTCCGTTTCCCCCCCCCCCTTCCTCCCTCCCCCCCTCCCTCCCCCCCCCCCCATTTTTCCCTTTTAAGTCGCTATTCTTGGGGACCCATTGTCCCGTCATCCCTTTGGGTCCGTGAATTAAATATAAAAAAAATTAAAAAAAAAAAAGAAAAGGGGAATTGAGTGAAAAAAAGTGAGAAAAAATACTTCATTTTTTTTCAGATTAGTCCCTTATTTTTCTCTCGCTCTCTATCTATTCCCCCATTAGTCGATTTAGTTCTTCACTTTTTCATATCTTTTTTTTTTCTCCTGTCATCACTGTTTATCTTTTCCTCTCTCTCTCTGTTCTCTCCTTTTTTCCTCTCTCTTCTCTCTCCCCATC
>NW_023646038.1:0-7829 GCF_015228065.2 Penaeus monodon
AAGGGTTTTGCTGTGGCTAGCCCAAAAAGGCATCCTTTAAACTGATACAGCGACAACCGTCTGAGAAAGCAGTCTTTTGGCGATCACTTTCGTTTACCTCTACACCCAGTAGCAGATTTGGGTCTATGCAGAAACCAGTGGGTCCCTGTAATTTGTCGTGGTCTCATCAAGCCGGGGAGGGGGTAGTATCAGTAGGGGATTTGTTAAGATGCGGAAGTCAATGCGAACCTTTTAGCCCCACCCTTTCTCCTCCCCAGATACGGGGGAAAAACCATGGGAGGTCAAAGGTAAATGATGCCACCCAACATTGCCTCACATTTTTTGGGTATGGTGTACGGGCATTTCGGGTAGCCTCCACTGTCGGTACGGATGGGTCCTTCATCTGTAGTTAAAATATTATGAGAATATTGGGGACAAACCCAAAAGAGGAGTACTTCGTAAATAAACGCTATACTTTTTAAGATAGAAGCAATTTCCCTCTGCGCACAGACCCAAAAAGGAATTTCTCTCTTGGAATGGTCCCTCCATATGGAAGTGTTTTCAAGTACCACATCCATACTTACGGGGGGGAAGACATAAATCATCACTAGTTACCCAAAATCCCCAATACCAAAATGCTTATAAAAAGTCATCGTAAAATCGTCCAAAGCCATGGGTTACGGGTTTCCATCTCATCTGGAAGATGCACAGGATTGGTTGACATATATATCATTCACCACTTTACACGGGCCAATTCTTTCCCTCTTTCAATAAACGGGGTGGGGCTTATCTTTTACGACCCAAAAACTTGCATTTTTTTAGTAACTAAAAAATACGCTTCTTGGCACGAATTTGGCTTTTTCCCCCTTGCAAAACCCCGATGGGGTTTCATCAACTGCTGCCACTGTAGTTTGAAAAGCAGCTGATTTGGGCTGACAAATCATGCCCGAGAACACAAAAATCGTTAAAAAATTTATTAATCAGTTAAGTTATTCACAAGTCTTACACCTAGAGATGATTGATCGAAAACCAAAGGGGCCCCTAAAATTTTAAAAAAGACATGAAATCTGGGGAGGAGTGAGTTTTGCAATAACTAAAAATTAAAAATCCGAAAAAAAATTAGAAAAGCAACATCTCTCCGGGGAATGATAGCCCTTAAAAACAAACGGGTGTTTACATTTTACCGTGTCCTCTATAAAAACTTTACATGAACTTCCCCTAGGACCTTTGAATACAACCCCGGGGCCCCTTTAAATGTTCGTTTAATGGAGGACAGACGTATTTTAGTTTCACATGTACCCCCTTAAGTATAGTCATTCAGAGCCATACCCACAAAAACATGTACAGACTTCCCATAAATGAGCCAACCCAGAGGACGCCCCCTTTTTAATTTTTATTTCCCCACTGGTTATTTTGGGGGAACCTGAGATTTCCGGGTTTTTGATCCCCCATCTTTGCCTTTGGGCCCTTCCTGAGTGAAATCCTCACGGCCCGGTGAAGACCCCCCCGCCGTGAGGCGGCTAAAAGGGGGCCGCCGTGCAAAGGGCCCCGGCTCTGGCAATTAAAACACTGGGGGTTCTCTGGCGTACCCTGCAATCTGCCTGTTAGATGTTATTTTGGGAAATTTTTGGCAGTCCCCTTTTACTAAGCGCCCTCCCTTAAGCGCTGGCCGTGAACTTTGATTCCCCTGGGACTGAAGGTCCCTCCCCTGAAAGATGAAGCGTAGATTCCACACAGTTGGCTGCATCAACAAGCATGGTAAGCCTCACCCCCTTAAAACTATAGCTTCCCGACCCAATGGGAAAACCCTTTGAAAAAACCCCCTTCAAATTTAATTTCACCCGGGCCCACCCCAAGGCTTTTTGGGAAACCCCGGGTATCCTTGAAAAAACTAATCCATAAACCGTGAAGAAATCCAACGGTGTTTATTTGTTTTAATTTTTGGAACCATGAAATGTTTAAAAAATTCAGTACTAGAGCAAGTCCCCCTGAACTTGACCTTGCCCGGCTTTAAATTATCCCCGTTTTGATGCTCAAAAAAAGGGAATTTAAAAATCAAATTCCGTCCTCTACACGAAGCTCCGCTGCGCGAAAATAGCTTTATTAGAGGTTTAACTAAATTTTCTAGGCCCCTAACCCAAAATTTCTTCTGTACGTTTTAAGGGAAGGTGCCGAATTTTTGCTTTTAATTTTAGGCACCGAATCTTCTCTATTTATGACATACTCAATACCGTTTGCGGACGGTGCAAAATTAGAAGAGTTAGGGGGTATCTCTCCAATAAATTTAATCTTTTCCGTCAGGTAGCACAACGTTGTTCCAGCTCATTTCAACGACCGTCAGCTCTTCGTACATTGAGAGGTCCGTTCATTCGTTGTGTTTCTCTGGTTAAATTTAAGGGGAACGTACGTCTGAATCTGAAGCGTTTAGATTTCCCCTGCACCAGCTTCACTTTGCCCTTAAAAGGGTTACTTTTTTACCCGCAATTTTTTAAAAAATATTGGTAATTAAAACTAAAGAGATCTAGCATTCGCTAATTTCACCGCCTGGGTTTTAAATGAAAGAGACCAAAATGCAAGCAATTTACGCTCGCATCCCACCTGCTGGGACCAAAAAAAATGGGAGTTTTAGTGATTGGTCTTTAATTTTCTTTTAATACCCTGTTAAATTTGGTCATTTTGCGCTGCCCCCCACTGGTTAATACGCCGGAACAATAAGTGTACGAAAGAAGAAGAGTGTAGAAGGGGGTAAAGGTAAAAAGGAAAGCAGCATTGGAAGAGGAAAAATGACCAATCAACAAGAGTTTTTGTCTGGGAAGGTGTTAAAAAACCCAGGGGGGTGCGTGTAGCCCTTTAAAGGGTGAAGAAGGGGCAATTGCTTGCCACAGGAGCCAAAATATGGTTTTTGTCTTTAATGAGAGTTTAAGAAAAAAAAGGGGAATTTTACTCAGAATCTTCAAAATATACATTTTTTAAAAATCTAAAACACAAAAAAAAGGAAACCCCAAAACATTAAAAACAAACGGGAACCAGAACCCAAAAACAAGCAAGGGGGGCACCGTCTTATCATAAAAAATGAAAAAAATTAAAAATACCCATTTTTGCCCTTTTAAAAACCCCGTCCTTACGACCCCAGGGGAAAAAAAAAAAAAAAAAAAACGTTTAATAGTTTCCCCCGGGTGTACATCGGGCCCCTTTGGGCGTTTAACCCATGCCCCCGCCTACCCCCCCTCGTTCCCCGGGGTATATAAGCAGACCCCCGAAGGGTTTTTTTAGTGGGGTAGAACTAGCCCCGGGAAAAAAAACTCTTTTGGTTCCTCCCTAGAGGCGTGGGGGGTTCCCCCGAAGAAAGATAGCTTTTTTTGCTAATACGGGGTTACAAAAACCCCATCCCCTATAAAAATAGCATTTGAACAAGTTAAAAAGTTTTAATCAAGCAAAAGAAAATTTGGCAAACTTTACCCCCGGGTTAAAAGAGTGCATATAAAAAAATGTTAAAAAAAAATGGGAGGTTCATTAAAAAACAAGGAAAATAACGACAAAATCATATATATATATATAAAACTAATAAAAAAAAATAAAAAAAAATGAAGAAGAGGCATCGTCCAGTGCGTTTGCGGGGCAAGTCGACCTCTTTAGGGGGGGGATCAGGGATTCCCAGTGCCCGGCGCACTTGGTAGGATGGGGCACTAAATAGATTATTTTTGCAATTTTAAAACTAATCCCCCCCCCAAAAATAATAGTAATAACAATAAAAATAACAATAATCGATTTAAATAATTTTTTATATCATTATCTTAATAGTATCGTTATTACTGTAATTATACTGTTATAATAATTATTTTTGCAATTATACTACAGTACAAATAATAATAATGATAATATAACAATAATAATATAATAACAATATGTATAACCACTAGCATATATTATTATACTCTATACTTAGTATTATTATTGTAATTATTACAGATATAAATATGATTTTTTGCAATGATACTAATAATTAAGATAATAGTAATAATAATACTAATAATAATAATAATAATAATAATAATAATAATAATACTGTTAATCATATCAAATGTTATCAAAAAATTCTTTTATTCTCACTTTGATCATCATTATTGTTATGATTAATACAATTCTGGTAATTATTATCCTTATTACCCTAATAAAGTACCGAACTCACAAAGGAAAATCGAAAAAAATATCATTTTGGAGGATACTTCAAAAGGCTATATTTACACGCTAATTTTGCCGCTTTTTCGACTTTTGGGAATGTTTTTCTTATAACCCTTTTTTACATTATATATGGAAACCAATTCCTCGATTTGTATAATCATTATCATGTTATCAGAATTATTATCGTTATCATTCATCATATCATCATTATCAATCATTACCATCATTATTGCAATTATATCATCATTATTGCAATTGTTCTATTATTATTGCAATTATTGGAGTTATAGTATATATTTTTGCAATAATACTAATCAACCACAACAATAATAATAGTAATAACAATAATAATAAACAATAATAACGATTTTATAATAATTATTTATATCATATCTTAATTTTAGTATCGTTATTACTGTAATTATAGTGTTATAATAATTATTTTCCAATTATACTACCAGTACAACTCATAATAATGATAATAATAACAATAATAATACTAATAACAATATTATAACACTAGCATTATTATATATAATTATATTATTATTATATTATTATAATTACAGATATAATAGATTTGGCAGATACTAATAAATTAAAAGATACTTAGTCATAATAATAATACTAATACATAATAAATAATAATAAATAATAATAATTAATAATAATAATAATAATAATAATTTTAATTAATCTTCAATGTTATCAAATGTCTCTTTATCTCACTTTTTATCATCATTATTGTTATGATTAATACAATTTCTGGTAATTATTGTATCATTATTACCCTAATAATAGTGCCGGAAATCACAAAGAATCGAAAAACACTTCATTTGGGAGTTATTACTCTCAAAAGGCTATAATTCGCTAGATTTGCCGCTTTCGACTTCTGGAAGTTTTTCTTATACCTTTTTTATATTAATATATGGACACATTCCTTTATATCATCATCGTTATCATGATTATCATCATTATTATCGTTATCATCATACATTATCATCATTATCATCATCATATCATATTATTGCAAATTATTATCATCATTATCTGCAATTGTTATCATTTATTATTGCAATTATTGGAGGTATAGGTATATATTTTTGCAATTAATATAATAACCACAACAATAATAATAGTAAAAATAATAATAACATAATAACGATTTAATAAAATTATTCCATAATTAATCTTAATTAGGTATCGTTATTACTGTAATTATTACTGTTATAATAATTAATGTTGCAATTATACTACAGTACAAATAATAATAATGATAATAATAACAATAATAATACTAATTAACAATATATAACCACCTAGCATTATATTATTATACTTATACTTATCATATTATTGTTATATTACGATATATAATAGATTTTTGGCCAATGATACTAATAATTAAGATAATAGTAATAATAATAAATAATAATAATAATAATAATAATAATAATAATAATAATAATAATTTATAATATTCAAATGTTATCAAAAATTACTCTTTATTCTCACTTTTTATCATTCATTATGTTATGATAATACAATTGGTAATTATTATCATAGTACCCTAATTAATTGCCGAAATAACCAAAGATATCGAAAAAACGTCATTTTGGAGTAGTACTCTCAAAAGGCTTTATATTCGCTAGATTTTACCGCTTTTTCGACTTTTGGGATGTGTTTCTATACCGTTTTATATTATATATGGACACAATTCCTCTTATTATCATCATCGTTATCATGATTATCATCATTATTTTCGTTATCATCAGTTCATTCATCATCATTATCATCATTATCATCTTCATATCATCATTATTGCAATATTATAATCATTATTGCAAATGTATCATCATTAGTATTGCAATTATGGAGTTATAGTAATATTTTTGATAATACTAAATAACACAACAATAATAATAGTAATAACAATAATAATAACAATAATAGATTTTTATTTAAAATTATTTATATCATTAATCTTAATTAGTTCGTTATTACTGTAATTATTACGTTATAATAAATTTTTTGCAATTATACTACCAGTACAAATTTAAAAATAATATAAAAATAACAATAATAATACTAATAACAATATTATAACACTAGCATTATTATTATTATACTTATACTTATATTATTATTGTTATTATACAGATATAATAGATTTTTTGGCAATGATACTAATAATTAAATATAAATAATAAATAATAAAAAAAAAAAATAATAATAAATCAATAATAAAATAATAATAATAATAATAATAATAAAATAATTTTAATAATATTCAAATGTTATCAAAATTCTCTTAATTCTCACTTTTATCATCATTATTGTTATGATTAATACAATTCTGGTAATTATTATCATTATTACCCTAATAATTTCCGAAATCACCAAAGAAAACGAAAAAACGTCATTTTGGAGTATACTCTCAAAAGGCTATATTTCGCTAGATTTTGCCGCTTTTTCGACTTTTGGGAATGTTTTTTTTATTTCCTTTTTATATTATATATGGACACAATTCCTCTTATTATCATCATCGTTATCATGATTATCATCATTATTATCGTTATCATCATCATTATCATCATTATCATCATTACATCATCATTATCATCATTATTGCAATTATTATCATCATTATTGCAATTGTTATCATTATTATTGCAATTATTGGAGTTATAGTATATATTTTTGCAATAATACTAATAACCCCAACAATAATAATAGTAATAACAATAAAAATAAATAATAACGATTTTATAATAATTTTATATCATTATCTTAATTATATCGTTATTACTGTAATTTTACTGTTATAATAATTATTTTTGCAGTTATACTACCAGTACAAATAATAAAAATGATAAAATAACAATAATAATACTAATAACAATATTATAACCACTAGCATTTTTATTATACTTATACTTATTATTATTATTGTTATTATTACAGATAATAATTTTTGGCAAAGATACTAATAATTAAGATAATAGTAATAATAATAATATAATATAATAATAATAATAATTTTTAATAATAATAATTTTAATAATATTCAATGTATCAAAATTCTCTTTATTCTCACTTTTATCATCATTATTGTTATGATTAATTTCAATTCTGGTAATTATTATCATTATTACCCTAATAATTGCCGAATCACCAAAGAAATCGAAAAACGTCATTTTGGAGTATACTCTCAAAAGGCTATATTTCGCTAGATTTTGCCGCTTTTTCGACTTTTGGGAATGTTTTTTTATACCTTTTTTTTATTATATATGGACACAATTCCTCTTTTTATCATCATCGTTATCATGATTATCATCATTATATCGTTATCATCATTCATTATCATCATTACATCATCATTATCATCATTATTGGGAATTATTATCATCATTATTGCAATTGTTATCATTATTATTGCAATTATGGGGTTATTATATATTTTTGCAATTATACTAATAACCACAACAAAAATAATAGTAATAACAAAATAATAACAATAATAACGATTTTTTAATAATTATTTTTACATTATCTTAAATTTGTATCGTTATTACTGTAATTATTACTGTTATAATAAATTTTTTTTGCAATTATACTACCAGTACAAAATAATAATAAATAAAAATAATATACAAATTTAAAAATTA
>NW_023646039.1:0-7829 GCF_015228065.2 Penaeus monodon
TGTAAAAAAAAATTCATTTTAATTTACACAGAATCATAAAAATAAAACTATGTATTGAAAAAAAGATAGAATAGCACATTTTTGATACACTGTAATTTAAATAATTTACTACAGAGTCCACTTAGACTTCTGCCCAACTCTTCTGCAAAAGATGATTCACTGACATATACGAAAAAGAATTTTTCCACTTCACTTCACTTTTCATTACTGTCGACTTGCACACTCAGATGTGATATGCCACATCAGAACACTGGCTAAAGCCACATACGAAAAATAAGGAGAGGTCAGGAGTCTTTGCTCAATCCTCTAGCACTGAGAAGCAGATGATTATGCTCACCCACCAGGATTCTTTCAAGTTCCTGGAAGAGAGGCGGAGTCTAATGCTCATCCATTTTCAAGTTATCTTCGTAGTTGCGCTTCATGAAGGTTTGATTTTCCTGTCAATAATAGTAACACCATATGCTGACTTGAGACATTTCCTTCACTGGCATTATAAAGTCTTTATGAAATAGATCCTTAATTTTCAAAAGAAGCTGATCACCTACAGTGGACTGAAAAGTGATCACAGTATAAACCTGAAACAAAATCATAAAACCCAAAATAAAAAATATATTTAAGCAAAGCTTTACTCATGGTGTTTGAGAAACATACATGAATAAGACAATCTTATCTTTTAATGAACATTTCACTAAAAAAAACCACAAATTAATCCAAAAAATCTGAACAGGTCCAAGAAAATCTAAATTTCTCATACAAGTATGTATGCTTTTTACAAACACATGTAAATTTTCAGAGGAAAGCAGATGAAGCAACTTGGACCTACCAGCACTGCTTTTAACGCATCTTGTATTTGTGAGATTCCCTGCATTCTGACAGTCTCCATGGAATTCCATTTCTATTTGGGGAAATCTAAGTAAACGTTTGTTACGCTCATTTGGTTCATGGTAAAGGTTCCAAAAATCTCTTCTCCATGTTTCACTGTCAGGTAATCATCAAAGTAAAAAAACAGTTTGCTTCCAGTGTGTGTATCGTCCCTTGGAGCTGAAACCAATAAAATTTTGTTATTTAGACAGTTTACAGACACTATTATGTACCTAAATAAATATAATGGGGGAAATCAAATTTTAATATAATTGGGACGGAAGATACCTGTACATTTACAAGTCAATCATATCAACTGTAAATAAATACCTGATGAAACTATACAAATGGTCTTTTGTGGGTTATCTAAATTATGCACAACCAGACAAGAACATCCTCAAATAGCCATTATGTCTGAATATACATTCAGTCTCATATGTCATTAAGTGAAGGGAAAATGGATTTCTATAACACTTCAAGTTGATTTATGTATAGGCCATAATAAATTACTCATATACTTGAGGAACACACATCTTTTATTTACAGATCATTTCAAACAAGCAGAAACTCTTAAGAATGTGAAAAAAGAAAAGAGGTTGGAGAGATAGATTATATGGGGAAGACCAATGGAGCAAAGTGGGAGAGAACAAAAAGAAATTAGAAAACACATACCTGTAGAGAAACCGGGTCCTCTTAGACACTTTGTAAAATTCAATATTGAAATAAGCGATAAGAGCATGTACATAATCATTCCTTCGGACCTGATAAAAAAATAATTTGTATGAAAGTACTTTATGGGTAAAAATTTCAGATTCTGGGGTTTTTTTCAGTTAATTCAGTTATACTTTAAAATTTAACCCATTACTGCCAGGCCATGTGTACAGCTGTCAAAACCCTGCTTGATCTGTCAGATACGGCTATATGCATGGCAACACATTTAGAGCAGGAAGTTCCGCTAACTTTAGCGGACTATTACCCCAAAGGGGCAGGATGGTTGCCAGAAATCACCAGTCAGTGAAACCAAGAGATTCTAATACCATCATCTAAGGGTTAAATTACAAAGTTCTTACCTGTGATGAAATGGTGAGCTGAATGCAAGTCTTCCTTCTTCACTGTGTAAAGATCAACTTCTTTAACTAGACAAGAATTTGTCACAACCTGGTTGAAAGAAATGAAAAAGTTGTAAGGTTTCTGTAATCTGAACCACAAATTTGGAATGCTGAAAATGCAAACCAATCCTGTAAAATATTAAACAAAAATATATACACTAACTAAAGTAATGCCATTTACAACTGTGAAAAATAATTACAAAAACTGCTGATATCTATAAAAATAAATTGATATTTTCCTCTGAAATCCTTCCTTTCTTTTTACTAACCTGCTTTGCTTCCACTACATCCACCAGGGGTTCTGTCATGGCTACTTCAGGGATGCAAGACATGTCAAACCCATATACACTACCCCACCAGTTGATTTTGTCATCCTTGTACTGACGGTCCTGTAAATATGTGGCATAATTAGTTAATTAAAAAAATAAATAAATAAACAAATAAATACAAAGTAAAAATGGCAATGAATCTATATATTTTTTGCTACATTATATTAAGAGGAGGAAGATTAGGAATAGGAGGTTAGCATAAACCCAACAATGATGGCTTGGACTTCACACTGTGATGGGGTACAGTGGAAGGACCGGGACATCTACTGGGCCCATCACTTGTTGCAGTGTGATACCATGGCTGTGGTCATGCTGAGGAATAGGTTCAACCAAGCTCATTACTTGTCTCCATTTTATCAATGTGGAGAATGTAGCTCTACACCCAGCCAACAGGAGGGGTAAGCTCTGATCAGTCTTGGATGCCCTTTCGACTTCTCTAAAAACTACAAGCCTGAGGGGGACATCATCACCCAGACTGAACAGAAATTTTCAAGCCCAAAGACCACACTGCAAGGAGGAGGGGCCCAATATGGACTACTTCAGCAACAGATATGCTGGTCTTGCAGAGGAAGGACCACAACACTTGACAGTCCATATGTTGCAATGGATGGGGAGATGATGATGTTGATAACTGATAACAGTCAGCATAAAGGGTGTCATGTTGTGAATTACAAGTCATTGCACTACCCTTTTGCAGGCCCAAGGTGTAGTACAGTAAGAATTTCTTCCACTTTAACCGGGCAGTAATCAACACCTAAGCAGTCCGTCATCCTTTGAGAGAGGCCTTTTAGTTGGACCTCTCCTGGTCTCTCCTTGGGTATTTCAGGTCCGGCAGAGCAAGAACTGTACAGTGACACACCCACCTATGGCTGAGAGGCAGGCTCTGCAGCAGAGACTCAACGACAAAAAGTGGCTGTGCCATTGGTGTTTGAAGTAGGTGGTGGTTTAGCAAAGTAGGTGGTGGTTTTTAGCAAATTTGGCATTTAAAGTTTCGACTTTCTTGTGTTGAGTTTGCATTTTAACTTTACAAGCACACTAAACTTCCTGTGTATCTTCCTAGAGCATAATCTTCAATATCCTTCCATTGGTAAACAAGGAGCATAAAGTCAGAGTTTATACTCAGAGGGGCTGCCCAGCTGTGTGTAGTTCACACACGTCCCCTGCAGTGGGCACTAGCTACTATAGATACCACCCAGAAATGAAGGGTGTTATTTCTTTGAGGGGCCCAACGTGTGTAGGTTAAAACGGAGAAAAAAAGAGGGAGAGAGAATAAGCAAAAAAATGAGAGAGAGGAGAGGGAAAAAACACAATTTATATGAAGAAAAAAAAGAAAAACACTAACTCAATTGCAGAAACAAAAAGAGTGGGCCCATCAGGGAAGAGCATTCCGTCTGTGGCCAGCCACTTATCAAGAGGGATTGAGGGCGGTCTAACATTGATCATAAAAGATGGCAGTACCCTCCACTCACTGATATTATATCCACTTTCTTACTGGCAAAGTTACTTTTTTTACTTGCCCTGAATATTTCCACGACTGTAAACAAAAAATATTTAAAAAAAGATAGCAAAAATATAATTATATATATATATATATATATATATATATAATATAATATATATATATATATATATATATAATATATATATAATATTAAATATAAAAATATAGATATAGATAGGGAGTTTTAAAAATATACAGATTTGTGATGAAAAATAGACAAAGATAGTACAGATTTTCAGACCAAAAGGCAAATTGTTTACATTTGCAGAACAGAATATTGCCCCTTGCAAAAACTGAATCACCTTATTTAAGATTATTGCATTACAATTTTCTTACATTTCTACAATATTTGACATTTCAATCCCATAAACTTTGGCAGCACCAGCCTTCGCAGCAAACATGGACAGAATGCCCGTACCCAATCCAACATCAGAAACAGTCTAAATAATGTTTTTTATTTTAAAATACATATTTCAACAAAAAAAGTTACTGAATGACTATTTCACCATTAAAAAAATTAAAATTTTAAAAATGCCTATTCACGAGCACAATGGAAAAGTTACAGATTCTAAACCATTACGTACAAGGAAAATATATGGTCAAAAATGCAGAACATCACAGACTATGAGAAAGGTAATGGGCCCAAACTGAAATAATACTCTAAATTGCAATGTAAATTCATTGCTTCTATAAATATATTGTCATCTTAAAAAAACTGTTCAAGATATGAGACATTGATAAAATTTATGGTGCAGAAGGGAGTAAAGAATATATTTGCCTAAAATAAAAATAGGCCTGCCATTTACAAAACAAATAGGCCAAAATAAACTAAATGGAATATACTAAAAACTAAAAATAAGAGCAATCAGCCTGAATCACAGCTCAAAAAATGAAAATTAAAAATGGCAACTTGAACAAGGAAACTGACTTCAATAAAAAGAATATCAAATTCAATATATATATTCAACCAAACTTCCTTGCCTTTAAAAAAAATGTCTTTGTGGTACATTTTCATTCGGTAGGGAAGCGTTCGAACTTTACCTTCAACATTTCTGTCAAAAAATATTCTTAGGGGATTTCCCAATTTTCAGAACAAATGGAGCACGTATGATCAACATACAAATACAATTATATGCAACAAAACACTTCTAGAGGAGCCTTAACTTTAGTTAATTACTTATGGAGCCAAAGTGAGCATACGAGTCAAAATAGTAGTCCCTTTTATGTTTATTCATCAATGGGATTTTTAAACTTCTCCTTTTCAAATCTTATTTTCCATTTGATGATATCTCTGTACAATCTGAATGAGAAAAAAATGATTTACATTCCTGCAAAATTACAGAACCAGGTAATCTTATACATGAAAGAAAAAATACACTCATGTACATACAATAGCAAAAATTAATGTCTTATAAAAAAAAAAGTTAATGCGTTTTAACAATTCAAGAAAGTTTAGTGTATTTCATACAATGTGGATAATTTTCATATGTGGACCTTGCCATAACATGCCCTGTCCCCCAGCAATCTAAAATTCCTGTGACTGGGCATGTTCTAGGGGAAGGTTAATGGGGGGTCGCACCACATCCCAGAAATTGCTTTATTTGCATACATACTGAGGGGGAGCTGAAACTTAGGGGGACCTTTATTTGTGGGTCTCAGATTATTTCTTCACCAACGAATAAAACTTTTCCTCAAAAACGAATATTATCTAAATTTACCCTACCTTATGATCCATACATAACGATTGACCAAATGTTGGTAGACAGCATGGCTTGCACATATAACGTTTCTAGGGTTTAAACAATAAAGCTTCAAGATTTTTGCTTTAGATGAGCCCTACAGTTTTTCAAAATATTTCATTTACTTATTTTACCTAAAAAGTCTTGTGGCTACTTACTTTCCATTTATTGCTCCTCATATATCCATTTTGTGACAATTTTAAAGTAAAACTTACCGAGCTAAGCAGGATTTTTTAAATGACCTGATGGTCTACAAAGCTTTAGCAAGTGAAATCTATGAATGCCGTCATAATGAACACATGAAGCATTTTTCAAAATTGGAAGGACTTCACCCCCATATTTAATTAAATCTTTGGGATAGATACCACATACTAACTTCTAGTGAAAACACATTCCAACATACTCCTTTGCCATTTAACTTCTCCTAGACCCCCATGGCCTTATACAATTGACATATCCAATATTAGGTCTTTTTATCTAGACGCCCTGGTTTAAAAACACAATAGCAAATGTATATCCCTGGGAGGAATCTACCCACGAACCATGGGACTTCACAATCACAAACCAAATTTTCTCACTATGCGCTATTTAGACCCCCCATGGTATTATTTCAAACATTCTAACCAGGTATCCCTAGCCCGGAGTTTCCCCCCTTGACCGAATCGTTATGCCCAAAGTTGAATGCTTAGTATCTAATTTGCACTCTTGGGTATTTAAAAGCTCTTTAAAAATAACCGATAGAATTTTATCTATTTCTTCTGCAGCTGACAATAAAAAAACTAATGCAAGGACACCACACCACCAACAACACCAACAACAATGTAATAAAAAAATATGTTAAAGATAATACCATTTAATGACAATACTACTAGCTATATGAATCCATCAGTATTGTTTTCTCCAGCTGTCACTTTCTAGGTAAACATTAAATGGAAATAAAATATAAAGAAAAAACTTCTCTAAGAGAACTTGCATCACAAATAAAAAACATTTGGAATTAAAAGATATGCTAAATGATAGTATTTCATAATTATTTAATACAAAGTAAGCTGGTTGAAGTAGAACTATCATACAGCAAAACTAAAGTAAATTTTAGCAACAAGTAAACCAGGTAAGAACAGGTAGGTGACTATGTAACTCACTCAGAGGTGACTATGTACTATAGAGCCAAGTTTGTATAACAACAAAAATAATATTATTAACAAAATAAAAACAATATTAACAACATGTACAAGAACGTATGAAACCTTAACAACAATATTATTATTATTACTATCTTTTACAACTTATTATTACTATTATGGTTATTACTATTATCATTAGTATACAATTATTACTGCTATTACTATCATCATCATTTTAATTATTATTAATATAAACATCATTATCACTATTATTATAAACATCATTATCTTTACCATTATCATCATTAGTTATATTATAGTATTACTATTACTATCGTCAACAGTTATTATTCTTAAAATTATTACTTATTAATTGCTATAAATTACCATTATTATTTGTTATCAACAATTAATAACTACTATTAATTATCATCATCATCGACTATTATCAATCATCATCATTGAGAAAAATCATTAGATAAATTAAGAAATAAATAAAACAAATAATAATAATATGTAACAATAACAACAATAATGACAATAAATAAAAATCATCATCATAATGATGATAATTACTATTATCATAATTATAATTATAATTATATTTAGAATTCATCATCATCATCATCATCATCATCATCATCATCATCATCATCATCATCATCATCATCATCATCATCATCATCATCATCATCATCATCATCATCATCATCATCATCATCATCATCATCATCATCTAATTATAATTATAATATTAGTAATATTAATACTACTAATATTATTATCATAATTAAAAACCAATATTATGAATATTATGATTATGAATATTATGATTATCATCAATATTATCATCATCTCTAACTTTATGATTATCATCAATATTATGATTATCATCAATATTATGATTATTATCAATATTATTATTATTATTGTCAATATTATTATTGTCAATATTATTATTGTCAATATTATATATTATCAATATCAATATCACCTAACATTAGTATCACCTAACATTAGTATCACCTAACATTAGTATCACCTAACATTAGTATCACCTAACATAGCATTTAGTTACCAACATTAGTATCACCCCAACATTTTATTTAAAAATTTAAAATTAAATTACCAAAAAATTAAAAAATTAAAACTAAATTTAAAATTTA
>NW_023646040.1:2500-5000 GCF_015228065.2 Penaeus monodon
AATAATTCATATAATATATAAAATATAATATATATATATATTTATCTATTTGTTTGTGGTGTGTGTGTTGTGTGTGTGGTGTGTGTGTTGTGGTGTGTTGTTGGTTTTTGTTTTATTTATATTATAGTTATTTTTTTTTTTTTATTTTCTAATATATATGTATATAAATATACATATATATATATATATATATATATATATATATATATATTATATATATATATATGATCAATATATACATATTATTATCATATATATATCTTATATTTTACTATATATATATATATTATATATATGGTATAATATTCATTATGTATATTATATATGTGTGTGTGTATTATATATATCTTACATACATTTATTATCCTCTATGTATATTTATGTACACAATTTATCTATTTTATATATAATTATATATTTATATATTATATTATATATAATATATATATAACAACTTGCCTAGTATCTCCTTCCCCTCACTAAATGCGAATGGCCCCTCCCTAGCTTTTGCAAATGCTGCAGAGATGGGTTTAGCTGAAACGTGGGACGTGGAAGAAACAGCGCCAGAGAAAGCTGACGCAGGCAGTTCAACTCAGCTATCAGGAGATCCGTGACCTCAAAATCTATTAATCTGACACCACTATTAAATAGAAAAAGGGGCAGGTGTTTAAGTTTCATCACATGGACTTGCGCACTCCCCTCCCGAAAGGGTTTAAAACAGAGAGGGAAGAACACATGTCCCCCTTACCCCGACAATTCCTCAGGGAGGACCAAGCATGTGCCATATTTACCAACCGAAGCCGTTACTTTAAACCAGAACGTCTGGAAAGGCGAATTACTACGACTCCCGCGCCACTAAATGCGCCAAACCATCATTGTCAACCCACTTCGATGCTTTGATGAGCGGGATGATGTGTGAGATGTGGCCGTGTGATGTGGGGCGTGGGTATCTGTAGCATGCTGAGGGGAAAAAATTCCATGATGAATAGAGTGAGACCTAGAAGGACCCCGTTGAAGTCATGGAACGTGAGGGAGATAAATCGGTTTGTGGAGGAGAGATCGGGGGAGGAAGTAATTGCGGGGAAGACAGGGGAGGTGGGGGGAGGGGTCAAAGGAGGAGGGGCAGGAGAGGAGAGTGATGTGTCCGTGGGGTGTGGTCGTGTATGATGAATGACACAACCGAACGTGTCGCTGTTTGTGGTAGATGGGGAAACCCAAAGCATTTTTAGGGTGAAAAGGGTCTGGGTTTCCAGGCGGAACTCGGCTAAATTAGCTTATAAACATCACCTTGAATTTCCACCTCATTCTGCTGCGGTCGCAAAAACCATACCGAACGATATAGAAATCAGGGCCCAAGGAGCAAATGGCCGGGGAAACTAGGGTAACCCTTTCACTACGACGAACTGATGAGGAAAAATGATATTTCCAAACCTCAATCTTACTACGTAGTTCCAGCTACCCCTAGCTTGATCCAGTCACACCTCTAACACAACCTTTGGGCTGGCGATACCTCCGACGAGAGCTGAAACTCCTCTAACACCCGTTCCACTCACGAGACTGACGCAACTTCCTGTATCAATAAAGGAGAAATGCGACTTTCCCATTAAGTTTAGCAGGTAAGAGAGGGGGGGCCCGTTCCTGTGTTCGGTATACCAGCACTAACGCACTAGACTGAGAAACGACGTAACTACACCGGAGACCATGCACTTCTTCTCCCGGTTCGAACCCTGCCATATCTTCCTCTAAAAAATGAACCACCCGCTTACTATAAGCACCGTCCCTGTTCATTCTCGCAATGAATTTAAGGGTGATCGCCACCTGGTCCGGAAACCACGTGCACTCATTAAACGCGTGACCATGCTTGTTGCAGTACGGACAGAACTGCTTAGCAGATCACTTAGGCGGACGTGCATCCTTAAACATTTTACGACACTGCCCAGGTTTCGGCGCCCAGTTTTGCCACATGTGGTCGTGGGTTTTTGCGAGCAGTCACCGAGGGAGAAGGCGCGACAAAGTACTGCGCTCCAGAGGGAGGCTCCGGATACGCACGCGAGGGTGGGGGAGGGGGGCATTGCTCTGCGCAGCGGTACGCGGGCGCGGGCGAGGCACGTCTATTTCCTACCTTCGTCCGCATTGGCGGTTCACGCCGCGGTTCATTCCGCCCCGAACTGTTATATTTGGCATTATTACCCTTGTTTTTCCCTGTTCTAACCACATTTGCAACCACCTGCACATTTCCACCCTTGTCTGACATCTCATTCGCGAGGACTTCAGGAAGCTTATCGAATGAAGCACTGTCGACTTTTCCCAAACTCGTTTTGCGCACAGCTGGAGAGATTGAAGACACTAACCACGCTTTAGCAAAATGTTCAAGAACTGCCGCGTGCGATGTGCTCTGAGTAACACACTGCTTCAGACCACACCGACGCGTCCCGATCCCGGGGTAGACTGCGCCCACTGCAAAAAGCTTTTCGCGAAAATTTATTTAGATAAGAGGAAG
>NW_023646040.1:17500-18959 GCF_015228065.2 Penaeus monodon
CTATCTTTATCTCATAGCGTCATCGATCGATATATAGAATCAGGTTAGATAGATAGATAATATCTCATTATTATATATCGCTAATATCTAAGTCCCTCTCGCTCTTCTAATATCTCTTCATCTCATCTCTACTCTACTCACAAAAAAAAATATATATCTAATATATATATATATATATATATATATATATGCCACATACACAAAACCCACACAACACACACACCATCACACACACCTGTCCTGTGTGTGTTGTGGTATAGATCTATGTATCTATCCAGGTTTTATCATAAATATTTATTAATTTAATTATTTTTTAAATTAATTTATTTTTACTATTCTATATATATCTTTTGATAATCTATATCTTATATCTCATATGTATATCTATCTATATATCTCATCTCTCTCTCTATCATCTATCTCTCATATCTATATCTAATCTGTGTGTATGTATATCTATTATCTCTCTATATCATCTCTACATCTATATATATATCTCGAATCTACTCTATATATCTCTAGGTCTCTTGTGTGCCGTGTGTGTGTGTGTTGGTGTGTGTGTGTGTGTGTGTGTGTTGTGTGTGTGTGTGTGGTGTGTGTGTTTGTGTGTGTAGTGTGTGTGTGTGTGTGTCTGTTTATGTGTGTCGTGGGTTGTGTGGTGTGTGGGTGTGTGTGGTTTTGTGTGTGTAGTGTGTTGTGTGTGTGTGTGTGGTGTTTGTGTACTAATATTTTTAGTATAATATATATTATTATTAATATAATTTAATAAATTTTTGTGTGTGTGTGTGTTGGTGTGGGGTGTTGTTTTGGGGGTGGGTTTTTTGGTGTGTTTGTGTGGCGTGTGTGTGTGTGGTGCGTGTGTGTGGTGTGTGTGTATGTGTGTGTGTGTGTTTCTGTAAAAATATATTATATGTAAAAATAAATATTAATATAAGTTATATTAAAATTATAATATTAAATATATAATATATATATAATATATAATATATGATTTAGTATATTTATTAAAAATAGTATATATTAATAAAAATAAAAAATTTTTGTATATTAAAAATATATATAATATATATTAATATATTATATATATATAATATTTTAAAAAATTGTTTTATATATTATATATATATTTTATATTATATATATATAATTTTATCATATATATATATATTATTATATATATATAATATAATAATATTATATATATATAAAAATGTTGGTGTGCGTGTTTGTTGTGTTTTTGTTTTTTGTTGTGGTGTGTGGGGTGTGGGGGTGTGTGTGTGCGTGTGTGTGTTTTTTGTGTGGTGTGTGGGGGGTGTGTGTTTGGGTGTGTTGTGGTGTGGTGTTTTGGTGTTTGTGTGGGGTGTGGTGTGTGTGTGTGTGTGTGTGTGAGTGTGTGTTAGTTTTTTTTTGTGTGGGTGTGTGTTTGGTTTGTGTACTAACCCTTTTCCAAACCCCGGGC
>NW_023646040.1:24059-31559 GCF_015228065.2 Penaeus monodon
TCCCAAAAGTCGAAAAAGGGGCAAAATCTAGCGAAATATAGCCTTTTGAGAGTAGACTCCAAAAGGACGTTTTTTCCCATTCATTTGATGATTCTGGCAATTTTGGGTAATAATGATAAAAATTACCAGAATTCTATTAATCATGACAATAATGATGATAAAAGTGAGAATAAAGAGAATTTGGATAACATTTGAGATTATTAATATTATTACTATTGTCCTTTTTATCATCATTATTATCATTATTATTATTAACATTATTATTATTATTATTATTATTATTATTTTTTTTATTTTTATTTATTATCATTTTTATTATTACTTTCATTATTAGTATTCTTGCGAAACAATATATTATAACTGTAATAAAACAATAATAATAATCATAATAAGTATAATTATAATAATACTAATTTTTTATAATATTATTATTAATATTTTTATTGTTATTATTATCATTATTATTATTTTTACTGGTAGTATAATTGTAAAAATAATTATTATAACAGTAATAATTACAGTAATAACGAATTAATAACAATAATGATATAAATAATGATTATAGAAACGTTATTATTGTTATTATTATTGTTACTATTATTATTGTAGTTGTATTAGTATAGATGTAAAATTATATTATAACTGCAATAATTGCAATAATTTAATGATAATAATTGCAATAATGATGATAATAATTGCAATAATGATGATAATGATGATGATAATGATGATAATGATGATAATGATGAAGATAACGATAAAAAAGATGATAATCATGATAATAATGATGATAATAACGGGAAATTTGGCCCATATTAATAAAAAAAGGTAAAAAGAAAAAAAATCCCAAAAGTCGAAAAAGCGTCAAAATCTAGTGAAATATAGCATTTTGAGAGTAGACTCCGAAATGACGTTTTTTCCATTCATTTGATGATTCTGGCAATTATTAGGGTAATAATGATAATAATTACCAGAATTCTATAATCATGACAATAAGGATGATAAAAGTGAGAAAAAAGAGAATTTTGGAAAACTTTTGATGATTCTTAATATTATACTATTATCATTATTATCTCATTATTATCTTTATTATTTTTATTTTTATTATTATTATTATTATTATATTATTATTATTATTATATTATTTTTATTATTATTATTATTATTATTATCATTATTATTTTTAACTTTAATTTTTAGTATTATTGCCAAAAAAATATATATTAACTCTAATAATAATAATAATGAAAATAAAAAGTATAAGTATAATAATACTAATTGTTAAAATTTTGTTATTAATATTATTATTGTCATTATTATCATTATTATTATTTTTACTGGTAGTATAATTGTAAAAATAATTATTATAACAGTAATAATTACAGTAATAACGATATAAATTGAAATAATGATATAAATAATCATTATAGAAACGTTATTATTGTTATTATTATTGTTATTACTATTATTATTGTAGTTGTTATTAGTATAGATGTAAAATTATATATTATAACTGCAATAATTGCAATAATAATGATAATAATTGCAATAATGATGATAAAAATTTGCAATAATGATGATAATGATGATGATAATGATGATAATGATGATAATGATGATGATAACGATAATAATGATGATAATCATTATAATAATGATGATAATAACAGGAATTATGTCCAATTTTAATAAGAAAAGGTAAAAGAAAAAAAAACCAAAAGTCGAAAAAGAAGCAAAATCTAGCGAAATATCTTTTTGAGATGTAGACTCGAAAATGACGTTTTTTTCCATTCATTTGATGATTCTGGCAATTATTAGGGTAATAATGATAATAATTACCAGAATTCTATTAATCATGACAATAATGATGATAAAAGTGTTGAGAATAATGAGAATTTGGATAACATTATTATCATCATTTTATCTTTATTATTATTATTATTATATTATTATTATATTTATTATTATTATTTTTATTATTATTATTATTATTTTAAATAATTATTATTATTATTATTATTATTATATTATTATTATTACTTTAATTATTTAGTATTATTGCCAAAAAAATATATTATAACTGAAAATAATAACAATAATAATAAAATAATAAGTATAATTATAATAATACTAATTGTTATAATATTGTTATTAATATTATTTTTGGTTATTTTTATCATTATTATTTTTTACTGGTAGTATAATTGTAAAAATAATTATTATAACAGTAATAATTACAGTAATAACGATATTAATTGAAATAATGATATAAAAAAATGATTATAGAAACGTTATTATTGTTATTATTATTGTTATTACTATTATTATTGTAGTTGTTATTAGTATAGATGTAAAATTATATATTATAACTGCAATAATTGCAATAATAATGATAATAATTGCAATAATGATGATAATAATTGCAATAATGATGAGAGAGAGAGAGAGGGGAGAGAGAGAGAGAGGGGAGAGAGAGAGAGAGGGGAGAGAGAGAGAGAGGGGAGAGAGAGAGAGAGGGGAGAGAGAGAGAGAGGGGGAGAGAGAGCGAGGGGAGAAAGAGAGAGAGGGTGAGAGAGTAGAGAGGGGAGAGAGAGAGAGGGGGGAGAAGAGAGAGCGGTAGAGAGAGAGAGAGAGAGAGATAGAGGAGAGAGAGAGAGAAGAGAGAGGGAGAGAGAGAGCGAGAGAGAGAGAGACGAGAGAGAGGGGGAGATAAGGAGCAAGATAAAAGAGAGGGAGATAGAGAGAGAGAGAGAGATAAGAGAGAGAGATATAAGAGAGAGAGATATAAGAGAGAGAGAGAGAGAGGAGAGAGAGAGGAGAGAGAGAGAGAAAGGGGAAAGAGAGAGAGAGAGAGAGAGAGAGAGAGAAGAGAGAAGAAGAGAGAAGGGACAAGAGAAGAGAGAGAGGAGGAGAGAGAGAGAGAGGAGGGAGAGGGGAGAGAGAGAGAGAGGAAAGAGAGTGAGAAAGAGACGAAGGAAAGAGAGAGAGAAAGAGGGAAAGAGAGAGATAAAGAGGGAAAGAGAGAGATAAAGAGGGAAAGAGAGAGAGAAAGAGGTAAAGAGAGAGAGAGGAGAGAGAGAGGAGAGAGAAAGAGGAGAAAGAGAAAAGAGTGAGGAGAGAAGAGAGAGAGGGAGAGAGAGAGAGAGAGATAGAGAGGATGAGAGGCGATGAGGAGAGCATGGGAGAGATGAGAGCAGATGAGAGAGAGAGAGAGAGAAAGACAGTGAAAGAAAGAGAGAGGGAGAGACAGTGAGAGAGAAGAGATAGAGAGATAGAGAAAGGAGGGAGGGAGAGAGAGAGGAGAGAGAGAGAGAGAGAAGAGGGGGAGAGAGGAGAGACGAGAGAGAGAGAGGATGAGAGACGAGAGGGAAGAGAGATTAGCGATAGAGAGAGAGAGAGAAAGAGAGGAAAAGACAGAGAGGGGAGAGAGAGAGCGGAGAGAGAGAGAGCGAGAAAGAGAGAGAGCGAGAGAAAGCGGAGGAGCTTTGTAGCGAGAGCGAGAGAGAGAGAGCTAGAGGAGAGAAAGAGCGAGACAAGAGGAAGCGAGATAGAGAGAGCGAGAGAGGAGCGAGCACGAGAGACGAGAGAGGCGCTAGAGAGGAGAAGAGAGCGAGAGAGAGGAGAGAGAGAGCGAGAGAGGAGAAGAGCCGACGAGAGAGAAGAGGCGAGAGAGAGAGAGCGGAGAGAGAGAGCGAGAGGAGAGAGCTGAGAGAGTGTGACATTCTATAAATAGTGAAATGTGCCTGAGCCGGGTGACATCCATTTAATCAAGGAGTTTTGGCTAGGCAGCTGCTGACCTCCTGGGTCATGACCTCCCAAACCTTTTTTTTTCGGGGGGGCGATAACGAGAAAGCCTGGAGGGGGTAGCCGAGGGCAACAGATGGGCCCAAGCCCTAGTCTGGAAGTGACCCAGGAAAATACCTGAAAGAGTCTAGTCCGAAGTCCGTTACTTGAACCGCGAACACCTTCCCTCCAACCCGTAGGAGCGACACCGCCCCGCCACGTTCTACGCGCAAGATCCCTTTTTAATCTACGGTCTGTTCCCTCAATAAAGCTGAGAAAACAGATACGGAGTTTTCCTATCGGACCTGCCAGATAATATAGTGGTATTCTAGTATCATTCAAATTTAGAGACCATTATAGCGGGTGTTCAGGGTGGAGAACTAGTTTCTGCCTCGCTCGAAATCGTCGTCAGCACAGCCTACAGGATAGTAAGTACACATGGGTCATTTCCTTTTTCCGCGGTCCCCCATTTGTGTGCTATGAGCCAATAATTTTTCTAAATTGTACAAGGGCTTAGGTCCGTTAGGGATAGGGAAGGTCGTGTTTTTCGCGTAGACGGAACTTACTGAGAGTAGTTCCTTTTTTCTTCATCTGATAACAGTCAAATATTTAAAAAAACTGATAATTTTTTTTTGAAGTGCTGTTAAAGTCATTCTCTTTTTCTACATTCTCTTATGTGAGCTTCCTCTTCGGAAATACTCGTGCGAAAAGTCGATTGTCGTAAGGGCTCTGCAGACTTCGCTAGGTTTCTCCCTAAGGACTCTGACTATTCTCGTACTCTTCTCGCGTATCTTCTCCTAATCCATCTATTCTGAATTAGTTCCCCTCCTTCCTCGCAACACAAAACAGAAAACCATTCTCTCTCCAAACTCCACCCCCCTCCTTGACCTCACCCTTGTACGGCTGCGCAAACATGAATCCCGGCAGTTCCACGAGTACAATGTTGCTTCAACCATTCTCGGTTCAAAGTCTCTGTTGACCAATTCTTTGCGGATGTGGAAGACACACAATCCTTCAGGGGTTAGACGGAGAGTCCGAGCATTTTTGCTACATCGTTGCCTCGTGGCAGCCAGAAGCGACCTCAAACACGAAATCCGAGAGGGCTGAGGCGACTCGATTTTTAATCATTTACCGGTAAGATCAAAAATCGATCGGAATGTGAAGAGTATTTCACTTCAACATTTTCGCGGCAGACAGAGAATCACCAATCTACCGACTCGTAGAATTATTAGAATCAAAAAACCCACTCCTTTTTAAGATGATCTTTCCTCTCTATCTAAATAAATTTCGCGTAAAGCTTATGCAGTGGGCGCAGTCTATCCGGGATCAGAGCGTCGGTGTGTCTGTGAAGCAGTGTGTTACTCAGAGCACATACGCACCGCTGGGCAGTCTTGAACATTTTGCTCAAAGCGTGGTTAGTGTCTTCATCTCTCCAGCTGTGCGCAAAACGAGTTTGGGATATAAAGTCGACAGGCTCATCGATAAGCTTCCTGAAGTCCTCGCGAATGAGATGTCAGACAAGGGTGGAAATGTGCAGGTGTGTTGCAAAGGGGTTAGAACAGGGAAAAAAAAACAAGGGTAATAATGCCAAAAATAACAGTTCGGGGCGGAATGAACCGCGGCGTGAACCGCCAATGCGGACGAAGGTAGGAAATGGACGATGCCTTGCCCGCGCCCGCGTACCGCTGCGCAGAGCAATGCCCCCTTCCCCCACCCTCGCGTGCGCATCGGGAGCCTCCCTCTGGAGCGCAGTACTTTGTCGCGCTTCTCCTCGGTGGACTCTCCTCCCAAAAAACCACGACCACATGTGGCTAACTGGGCCGCACCTGGGCAGTGTCGTAGATGTTTAAGGATGCATCGTCCGCCTAAAGTGAATCTGCTAAGCAGTTCTGGTCCGTACTGCAAACAAAGCATGGTTCACGCGTTTATGAGTGCACGTGTTTCCGGACAGGTGGCGAGCACCCTTAAATTCATGCGAGAAAGGAACAGGGGACGGGCTGATAGTAAGCGGGTGGTTCATTTTTTTAGAGGAAGATAGGCAGGGTTCGAACGGGAGAAGAAGGCATTGGCTCTCCGGTGTAGTACGTCGTTTCTCAGTCTAGTGTCGTTAGTGCTGGTATACCGAACACAGGAACGGGCACCCATCTCTTACTGCTAAACTTAATGGGAAAGTCGATTTACTCCTTCATTGATACAGGAAGTTGCGTCAGTCTCGTGATGTGGAACGGGTGTTAGAGGAGTTTCAGCTCTGTCGGAGGTATCCCAGCCAATGGTTTGTGTAGAGGGTTTTGTGAATGGATCTAATCTAGGTGTAGCTGAAACTACGTATGTAAGATTGAGGTTTGGAAAATATCATTTTTCCTCATCAGTTAGTCGTAGTGAAGGTTACACATAGTTTCCCGGCAATTGCTCCTTGGCCATGATTTTCTATATCGTTCCGGTATGGTTCTGCGACCGAGCAGAATGAGGTGGAAATCAAGGTGATGTTTTAAGCTAATTGAGCCGAGTTCACGCCTGAAACACGCCAGACCCTTTTTCACCCTAACATGCTTGGTTCCGAATCTACACAAACAAGCGAACGTCTCGGTTGTGTCAGTCATCATACACGACCCACGCACGGGACACATCACTCTCCTACTACTGCTCCTCCTCCTTAGACCCCTCCCCCTACCTCCCTGTACTCTTCCCCGCAATTACTTCTCCCCCGTCTCTCCTCCACAACCGATGGTATCTCCCTCACCGTTTCCAGACTTCTAACGAGTCCTTCTAGGTCTCACCTATTATCATGGAATGTTTCCCCTCGCATGCTCAGATTAACTCACGCACACATCAAACGGCCACATTCACACAATCATCCCGCATCATCAAAGAATCGAATGTGGGTTGACAATGAGGGTTTGGCGCATTTAGTGGCGCGGGGTCTGTAGTAATCCGCCTCCCATGGGGACGTTTCGGTAAGTACGGCTTCGGTTGCGTAAATATGGCACATGACTTGGTCCTCCTGAGAATGTCGAGTAAGGGGGACATGTGTTCTTCCCTCTCTGATACCTGCGGGAGGGGATGTGTGCGCAAGTCAATGTGATGAACTTAACACCTGCCACTATTGTCTATTAATAGTTGGGGTCAGATTAAGAGATTGTGAGTCACGGATCTCCTGATAGTGAGTTTGAAACTGCCTGCGTTCAGCTTTCTCTGGCGCTGTTTTCTTCCACGTCCACGTATTCAGCTACCCATTCTCTGCAGCATTAGCAAAGCTATGCAGGGCCATTCGATTTAGTGAGGGGAAGGCGATACTAGGCAGTGGTTATATATATATATATATATATAATATATATATTATATATATATATAAGATATATAATATATATTATATATATGTTACATAAATATACATATATGTATATATAATACTATGTATGTATATTAATATATATACACACACACATATAGATATATACATATATATATATTTTATACATATATATGATAATATATATATATATATATTCTAGTATATATATACATATATACACACAGGACACACACACACACAACACACACACACCACACACACACACATATATGAATATAAGATATATATATATATATATTATACTAAATATATATATATATATATATAGATATCTATATGTATATATATATACATATCGATTACTACACATACACACAAACACACACAAAAACACATTAATTCAC
>NW_023646040.1:36559-44059 GCF_015228065.2 Penaeus monodon
TTCATAATTATTGTAATGACTAAGACAATTCTGGTAATTATTATCATTATTACCCTAAAATTGTCAAAATCATCAAAGAAATCGAAAAAACGTCATTTTGGAGTCTTACTTGAAAAAGGCTATATTTCGCTTTTCGGACTTTTGGGAATGTTTTCTTTTACCTTTTTATATATAGGACACAATTCCTATTATCATCATCATATTATCATGATTTGCCTCATATTACGTTATCTAATAATTAATTATTATATCTATGTATATATATATAGATATATATATAATTATTATATATAGATATATATGATGGATAATGTATATATATATTCATCTTTCTGTCTCTCTTTCTTTTTCTCTGTCTCTTTTACTTTTCTCTCTCTATCTTTCCTCTACCTTACCTCCTGCTCTCTCATGTTCTCCCTCTTGCTCTTTGTCTCTCTTCCCTCACTCTCTTCATCTTCGACATTTCGCTTGCTTCTTTTGACCTCTCTCTCACTCCCTTTCCTCTTCCTCTCTCTCTCTCTCTCCCTCTCGTTCTTGCTATCCCTATCTGCCCTTTTTTTTGTTAGGTTAGGTAAGGATAAGGATAAGCTGGGTTGAGTTATTGGGTTAGGTTAAAGTTAGTTACATTAAATTAGAATCATAAGTGTAGTTTAGGCTAGAAACATTGTATTATGCTAGGTATTAGAATTAGTTATTTTAAGTAAAATGGTTAGATAATGTTAGAACAGTAAGGTTTGTTCTGTTAGAATCGTTATTTTTGGTTAGGTTAGGTTAGATTCTGATTAAATAGGTGTGGTAGGTCTAGGTTAGAGTGGTTTAGCTTACGTATAAGGTTAGGTTAGGTTAGGTTAGTTCTACGTTAGATTTGGTTAGCTTAGTTAGAGTTGTTGGTTAGTTAGGGTAGGTCACGTTAGATTTGGTTAGGTTAGGTTTAAGGTAGGTTAGTTTTTTTGATAGGTTGCAATTACATTAGTAGGTTAGATTAGGTTCAGGTAGAGTTAGGTAGTGATGCGAAAGATTAGTTAGGGTTAAATTTAATTTAATTTAGGCAGGTAGGTTCGGTTAATAGGTTAGGTTTAGGTGTAGATAAGTTTAGGTTGGAGTAAGGTAAGTTTAGATTGGGTTAGGTTTGGAGTAGGTTTAGTTAGGTTAGGCCAGGTTTTTTTAAAAAAAAAAAAATTTTTTTTAAGTTAGGTATGGGTTAGGGTAGTTAGATTACGTTTAGATTTAGAATCGTAAAGTTAGGAAAGGTAGACAAGGGTAGACTCTTTATTTTTAGTTTAGGTATGTTAGATAGGTGGATTGAGTTAGGTTTAGCTTAGGGTTAGCTAGGGGTTAGGTTAGTTTAGGTTACATTTAGGTTAGAAGGTTGGTTTAGGATCGAGGCTGTTTAGAAAAGGGTTATATAATATTAAGTTAGGGGTCAATAATTAAAATTTAGGTTAGGTGATAGGTTGGTTTGGTAGGTTAGATTATGGGTTAATTTAAGTGACACTTAGGTTAGGACGTTGGGTTAGGCTCTAACATCGGAAGGTTAGTCAACGCTAGGATCATAAGGTTAATAGAATTGTTACTTCTATGTAGCTAAGGTTAGGTTCGTTAGGAAAAAGTTTTAGGTTTAGGTTAGGGATAAGGAAAAATTGAAATTTAAAAAGTATTCATGGTAGGGACCTTTGGAAAAGGCATTTGGGCTCTCATTTTGGTATAAGAACACTAAAATTCCAGCAAGTTGACTTTGAAACCTTCGAAAAAATGAACCTGTGTTGGCTGTGAAAAGAATGTTCTTTTCGTTTTTTGTTTATTGATGTGATTCTATAATCGCCTCTAAAAGAAAGTGCAGCTAAGTGTATAGAAGGATTCTACGGTTAAATATTGGTTTGTACATGATCTTTGTTTTATCCCATAATAACTACATTATAAGACTACATATTCACTTTTTTCGTCGTTTCTGTTCCCCCAATAAAAGCAAAGAAAAAAAATTTAAACATATAATTATTGACGTTATATATTATATATTATATAATATGATATAGAATATATGAGAGAGATAGATATAGGAGGATATGATATATTAGATATATGTAGATATAAGCTATATATATATATAAAGAGAGAGATATAGATATATATATATATATATAATATATATATGTATAGATATATATGTATATATATATTATACTATATATATTATATACATATATATATAGATATATATCAGATACTCTATTATATATATGGACATCATATTAAATTTCGTATAATAATAACAATTACTTCAGAAGTATAGATCTGTCCAAGAGGCGCGATTATATTATATATATGATATATATATATATAGCTATGATTATTATAGAATATTTTTTTTTTTTTTTTTTTTTTTTTTTTTTTTTTTTTTTTTTTTTTTTTTTCTTTTTTTTTTTATAATAGAAAAAGAGAAGAAATGCATCAGCATCTACTTTTTAAAGCAATTCCAGACCAACCACCTACCCTAAATAATAAGTATAACCTAACCTACCTTGAAAAAAAACCAGAATGTACCCTAACTAACTCAAACTAGTTTAACCTAAACCTACCAACCTAACCTATCCTAACCGAAAATCTAACCCAAATAAATCTATGCCTAACCTGTGTACACTTAACTTTTCATTCGCATCATTTTCATTTACTTCACTTTACCTTTTTATTTGTGTGCAGGAATCACTTCAAGGATTACCTCTATAATTTCAGTTGACTGTTCTGCAACATAATGATACAGTACTCCAAGTACCTTTTGTACAATTACTGTTAAAGTTATCAGTTAGCTACATTTTAAGATTTGCTGGCGTCATTTGTAGGACCATAACATGGAGCCGACAAATGCTGGATGTCATAGCTTAGAATCACGGACACTACTTGCGTTGTCAATTAGGATAAAGTAGGTGTCATAGATTAGGTTGGGTCTATGTAAGGTTAGCTTGTGTGGGTTAGGCCTTAGCTAAGTAGATTATGCTCATTAGTTAGGTAGGAAACCTGCATCCTCACCCGTCTCTCACGCATTCCTCACCCCGTCTTCACGGCATCCTCATCACCGTCTCTCACGCATCCTCACCCCGTCTCTCACGCATCCTCTCCTTGTCTCTACGCACCCTCACCCCGTCTCTCATGCATCCTCACCCACTAATCTCACATACCTGAGGCTTTCCTGTATTACTCTTCGCATTTCCCACAATCCTTCCTATCCTGCGTTGCCGCCCTTCCTTGCCCTTATCTACAGGACCACCACTGCAGTCGACCCTACACACACACAAGCACACACACACACACATGCATTGCACGACATGTACGTTCGGAGATAGTACTCACGGGGAGTAATACACTTGAAGGGTTCAGCTATGGCTGTTCAACGTTAAGCTGGTCTTGTCGTGGCTATTTAACACTTAATTTGTTTTTTGTTTCATCGTTTGTTCTTTTGTTTAGTATATAAGGCTTGCACTCTTCCATACGTGGCACAGCCCCTATCTTACAAATATCACAGTTTTACTGCTTTAGATTTTTGTTTTATGTCACTTTTTTATTGATTTATGTAGGTTGTCAGCTGCATAACTTCAGATTAATACGTTTTCCACTGTTTTTATCTATTTTTCCACGTTGTTATTACTATAGGCACTCAATGTTACAATATTGTTTTTGGTTTGGGCGTCCCTTAGCTTGGCTTGCATCCTCTTTTACAACGCGTTTATTTATGCAGCTGGTCACTTCCCTTATTTTATGTGTGTCGTTTTTACATTTTATTTTATGCTGTTATCGCTACTTACCCGAGACTTGATTTACTTTGCTTTTATTTTATTTCTTAATAAAGGTAGAATTTGGTGCGTACACCTCTTGATTTTGCTGATATATTGTTTTAGCTGTATTTATTATCTTAGAATTAACTGTTCTTTTACTCACTTATGGGGTTCTTTATAATCCTTTTTCTTTGTTTAATTTTAATTTTTTACAATCTATTATTTATTCTAGGGTGAAACGAGCCAAAACCGTATGTCCTGTGTGGGGTTCAAACCCTTTCGATTAAAAATATAAAAGAGTGTCAGACGCTACCCTGGACCTTTGGTTGTGGTCAATACCCTTTCCGGGTCTTATGGAGTACCCCACCGTGGAAAACATTACAAAGGTGGTAGGTCAGCCTTTCCGTTCTTGTTGTACTTGCCACAGTTTAGGAAGTGGGGAGTATCTTATTTATTACTCTCATAATTGGCAGACTATTCGACTTAGCTTGACCTGTTAAGTATATACTCCTTTTTTTTATTATTAGTGTTATTTCTAGTTATGTGCCATCGCAACTAACATCTATCATCATGAATCTTATCATTGCTGTCTTGCTACCTGTGCATGTTTTTGTTCTACCCAACCACAAAGCCCTACCACGCGAACCCAACACCTAAAGATCTGTAGAAGTGAGATATAGCGTATTTTGGGAGGACCGAACGGGGCCCAGTTATGGCCCCTAGCGCCTATCGGGGTACCTGGCTCACAGAACCTTTACAATAACACACACACATATAGTGTGTTGTTGTATGGAGTGTGTGTTGTTTGGTGTATATATATTAGGTATTATCATCTATGTATATCAATCTATCTATTATCTATATATCTATCTATCTATCTATTCTATCTATATATAATATATATATATCTATATATTATATATAGATATATATATTATATGTTTTGTTGCAACACACACACACACACACACACACACAAACACACACACATATATATTATAATACGATATATTATATATATATATATATATATATATAATATATATCTGTATTGGTATATCCATATATAATATTATATGTGTTGTGTGTGTGTGGTGTGTGTGTTTATGCTATGTATATATAGATATGTATAGTCATAATTTATATTACATACCATAGAAACCGACACACACCACACCCGGTTCCACCTTCTCCTCGGTCCTCCTCCTCTTCCTTCCACCTGTTTCTCCCGGTTCCCCTATTCTCCTTCTCCTCCTTTCACTTCTATCACCCCGCCCCCCCCCCATTTCTCCTCATCTCGTCTTCTTCCATTATATCCTCTCCTCCTTCACTTTTATCGTCCTGTTCCCCCCCTTCGTCCACTCCTCTTCCAACTTATATCTCTCAGTTCACCCTTTCCTTGCTGAGATAAAGTGGAAGGAGGAGTAAGAAGAAGAGGAGAGGAAGGGAACGGGGAGACAGAGTGGAGAAAGAGTGAGAAGGAGAGTAGGATTTGTAATTATCTGAATATGTAGAATTTATATATATATACATACATATATATATCTATATCTATATCTATCTATCTATCTATCTATATATCTATATAGATATATATATATGAATACGGGGAATATGTATGTATATGTACATGTATGTATACATATGTATATTTATGTATATATATGTATATATATATCTATATATACACACACAAATACATATCCATATGTGTAGGTGCGTGTTTGTGTGATATAAAGATATATAAATATATGTTATTATATAGAAATGTTTATTTAATTCTATTTACTTATTTATTTATTTTAATCCACACAAAGGAGAGTACAGTACAGTAAATCCCACAAGTGAAGTACAGCTCACATGTTAAATAGGAGTCCAGGCAATGGCGAGGTACATTCGGTGCTGCAGCATGGATCCTGTAACAGTTCTGCAAACTGGGCTACCCCCGTCATTTTCTCGATGTCACGTTCATTATCCAGGGCGCGGCGACTCTTCTCTTAAAGATACTCCTTACCTGCCCGTCCCCAACATCCCCTTGGTGCATATGTATGTGTGTGTATGTACATCGTCACACTTCCATATGGTACAATTTTTACAATTTTTATCTGGCAATACTTGTGTATTATCTAGTGGCTAAATAGGCAATCGAGGTGAAGTTCCCTGCCCAAGGAACTTCATCGTATCTAGGTTCGATTTACCTTAAATATGTAAATTCAGCTCCGTGTGCACACACAACGCCGCATTGCGAGTGCGGTGGGTGCACCATGAACACGCATCGCCCGCGCGCGTACATGAGCACGCGCGCTTATTTATATAAATAAATAAATAAATAAATAAATATATATATATATATATACATATATATATATATATATATACATATATATAATATATATATATTATATATATTTTTTATATATATATCTATATAGATATATATATCTGGTGTGTGTGTGTGTGTGTGTGTTTGTGTGTTATTGCGTGCGTGTGTGAATATATATATATATATATATATCTAATATTATATATATATATATATATATATATATATATATATATACATATATATACTTAATATATATAGATATATATATATAATATATATATATATACTTCTAGATACACATATATCTATATATCTATATATATTTATATATAGATGATATTCTTCTTATTTTTAACGGTAGGTTAATGTCTGAGCCGCCGTGGTCACAGCATGATACTAGGTTTTTTGGGGTTTTTTTCATGTTGTATGCTCTTGAGTGAGTACGTGTAGGGTTCCACAGTTCCTGTCCACGGAGAGTGCGTGTTACCTTTTTAGGTAATTCCACTACTATATATATTATATATTATATATATATATATATATAGATATATATATATATAGATATATATACTATGGATGTATAATAGCCATGTGGTCATATTCCTCATGTTTATCAATAAGCCACGCTGATATTACCAGATATAGTAGATTGTCTACGATTTTCAAAATGTTGACATTCAAATATTAACGTAAGATGCACACAAATGTTTATTAATATTCCATCTGTTCTATATATTAGTGCATCAAACCACCCGCCATGAAAGGCGGTGACACGAACGCAAACAACAACAACAGAGGAGGAACAGATGAGAATATTTGATATTTCGCGCTAGGGAAGAACAAAAACGTGATCCTTGTGCGGCGAAATGTTGGATGGTAACAACTGCAGCTCTGTTTCGCTCAAAATGTTGGATGGTAAACAAACCTGCAGCTCTGTTTCCGCAAAAATTTTGGACTTCAGGTAATAATTACGCGTATGAATTATCAAATAAGTTTGACCGTGTGTGTCGGTAATTCTTATCTTTTCCTGCAATACCGAAGCATGTCCCCAAGAAATTTATGTATATTTTGTGGTTTTTTTTTTAGGCAGAAAAATATATTTTGAAATCTATCCGGAATTGTATAGAGATCTCCCGGCATTTTCGAAGCTAACTTTCTGCAAGAACATATTTCTTGGAGCGGCCTCTAATTTGAGCTGTTGCTATCGAAGACAAATGCAGGATCTAGTACACATGAAATAAATGGCCTTAAATGCAATGCATTTTTTTTAGTACCAGGATCCACCCACCATTCCCATACACCCATATTTTCTGTCATTATTTGAAAGCTTTCGTTGTGTATGTGAAGCAGGTGGAATACTCTAGGAGGTTGTCGACAACAACCACGCTTTCTTTGCTTGATTTTTGT